>NC_084752.1:45522159-45574659 GCF_033978785.1 Entelurus aequoreus | reverse complement strand
ATCGGTTGATATCGGTATCGGTAATTAAAGAGTTGGACAATATCGGAATATCGGATATCGGCAAAAAGCCATTATTGGACATCCCTAGCTTTAGCATCTTTCATGCACAACATGTATTTACTGTAAGTGGCCTCACACCATTCTATTGTTCTGTATGCGGCCCTCTATCTTCACTCAAATGTCATTACATTTGATAGATTGTTATGAGAAAATCCATAATCAGCTCATCAATAAATATTTATGTTGAGTGGAAAAACTTAAATAGGATGTGAGAATCAGTGTTGTACTGAATATGTGAATGTTTCCCAGAGGGGCTGTGACATAGCAGTGGTCTCAACTTTCCATAGCTGATTTTATTTTAACATATAAATATTTGTTTTCTATTGCCAACCTCACATGAGAATGTAGATATTTGGATATAGTACGGGTGTAACGGTACGTGTATTTGTATTGAACCGTTTCGGTACGGGGGTTCCGGTTCGGTTCGGAGGTGTACCGAACGAGTTTCCACACGGACATATTAAGTAGCGTAACGCACGTTGTGTAAACAATGCACACCGAGGCACAACACACGGCATGCTAGCAGCTAACGGGCTAGGATAGACTGACCATACGTCCTCTTTTCACCGGACATGTCCTCTTTTGCGGAACTATCAGGGCGGAGTTTCTTAAATGCCTCAAATGTCCGGCATTTTGAGTTAGGGTTGCGTGTATTTTCAATATAAGTTCAGGGTTAAGAAGGGGTTAAAAACAAAAACAGCAGCATTGGTGAGGGAGGGGCAGAGACAGAGAGAGAGAGAGTTATGATAAACGCGCATGCGTCGCCAGGCTCTGCTTTTTATCCATAGATTTATCACATTTAATTTTTTATTATCTATAGCAGGGGTGTCAAAAGTGTGCCCCGGAGGCCATTTGCGGCCCACAGCTAATGTTTTAAAGGCCCACGGCACATTCTAAAAATACTATTCAAATAAACAAAAACATAACAAAAGTGAAATAAAAAAGCTTAAAGGTGAAATGTAATTTAGAAAAAGTTGTAATGTTGACTAATAAAACAAAGCTGTTTTTTTTTCTTTCAAACTGTCATTGCTCAAAACATAATATTGAATCAAAATCAATGTTATTATGAATTATTGATCTATCCAAGGTTCCCATTACTTCACATCAAATATTCCACTAAGAAAAATATTTTTGGTGGAAGATTTTGCAAATTTGGTAAATAAATAACCAAAAAATGTATATTTTGTTGTTTTCTTACTGTACCGAAAATGAACCGAACCGTGACCTCTAAACCGAGGTACGTACCGAACCGAACCGTTACACCCCTAGGATATAGTGAATAAAAAATGTGGCTTTAAACCTAAAAACCACGTAGGGAAAATGTTTTTAGCGGTACACAATGAATATTGGGGCAATATAGGAATTATGACATTCCATTATATAAAAAAAATGCTCATCCATCCATCCATTTTCTACCGCTAGTATGGAATAAAAACACTTCATTAAGGTGAGATTGCTCAAACTGTGCTGTAGGTGGGTTAAGGTAAGCAAATCCAGCGCTCCTTTTCTCTTGCTGTAAACGGCCTGTCATAAACTCCCCCTGAGCTCACTGTAAACAAACACGGCGTCAATCATGTGGGACTCCTTCACTGCTATTTGCACCGGATGTTCTGCAAACATTCCGCAAGAAGAGAAAAAAACCCCCATCAAACTTCAAACCTTATCAGCCAGCTAAAACATCAGAATCGCTATGACGAGTGTTTTGAAAGCCTACAAAGACTTCTGCATCGATAAAGAAGCTGCCACAAAAGCAGCCACTAAGAAAGTTGGCACAAACTACGGTTAAATGCCTACTGAAATGAAATGTTTTTATTTAAACGGGGATAGCAGATCCATTCGGTGTCATACTTGATCATTTCGCGATATTGCCATATTTTTGCTGAAAGGATTTAGTATAGAACAATGACGATAAAGTTCGCAACTTTTGGTCTCTGATTAAAAAAAGCCTTGCCTGTACCGGAAGTAGAGTGACGTAGTCAGTTGTTCACCTCCTCATATTTTCCTATTGTTTTCAACGCAGCTAGAGCGATTCGGACAGAGAAAGCGACGATTACCCCATTAATTTGAGCGAGGATGAAAGATTTGTGGATGAGGATCGTTAGAGTGACAGACTAGAATGCAGTGAAAGACATATCTTTTTTCGCTCTGACTGTAACTTAGGTACAAGCTGGCTCATTGGATTCCACACTCTCTCCTTTTTCAATTGTAGATCACGGATTTGTATTTTAAACCACCTTGGATACTATATCCTCTTGAAAATGAGAGTCGAGAACGCGAAATGGACATTCACAGTGACTTTCATCTCCACGACAATACATCGGCGAAGCTCTTTAGCTACTGAGCTAACGTGATAGCATGTGGCTCAAATGCAGATAGCAACAAAATAAATAAATCCCTGACTGGAAGGATAGACAGAAGATCAACAATATTATTAAACCATGGACATGTAACTACACGGTTAATAATTCTCAGCCTGGCAAAGCTTAACAATGCTGTTGCTAACGACGCTGAAGCTAACTTAGCAACTTAGCAAACGGACCTCACAGAGCTATGATAAAAACATTAGCGCTCCACCTACGCCAGCCAGCCCTCATCTGCTCATCAACACCCGTGCTCACCTGCGTTCCAGCGATCGACGGCGCGACGAAGGACTTCACCTGATCACAGATGCGGTTAGGGGCTAGCATCGGCTAGCGCGTCTGCTATCCAAGTAAGTCCTCCTTGTTGTGTTGCTACAGCCAGCCGCTAATACACCGATCCCACCTACAACTTTCTTCTTTGCAGTCTTCATTGTTCATTAAACAAATTGCAAAAGATTCACCAACACAGATGTCCAGAATACTGTGGAATTATGAAATGAAAACAGAGCTTTTTGTATTGGCCTCAATGGGGGAGCCATACCTCTGTTCTACTGGCTACGTCACGCGCATAAATCATATCCAAAGGAGTTTTCAACCGGAAGTTTAGCGGGAAATTTAAAATGTCACTTTATAAATTAACCCGGCCGTATTGGCATGTGTTGCAATGTTAAGATTTCATCATTGATACATAAACTATCAGACTGCGTGGTCGCTAGTAGTGGCTTTCAGTAGGCCTTTAAATTTACATTTTCAAAATAATATATATACAAATAAGTAATAGGTATCGAGCTTGAGAAATAGGACATTATCTCCAATTGGTATAGACTTAACTATTTTTTTTTATTACTGTAGAAATGTCTAATAGTCTAACTTTATTCATAAAAAAACATGCAAGACAAAGAACCTTTAAGATAGCCCTATTCAACTGGTGGCCTGAGGGCCACATCTGGCCCGCCAAAGCTGCTCAGTGGCCTTGTGGTTAGAGTGCCCGCCCTGAGATGGGTAGGTCGTGGGTTCAAACCCCGGCCGAGTCATACCAAAGACTATAAAAATGGGACCCATTACCTCCCTGCAATGACACTCAGCATCAAGGGTTGGAATTGGGGGTTAAATCACCAAAAATGATTACAGAGCGCAGCCACCACTGCTGTTCACTGCTCCCCTCACCTCCCAGGGGGTGAACAAGGGCATGGGTCAAATGCAGCACCACACCTAGTGTGTATGTGACAATCACTTTAACTTAATTTGGCCCGCCGAGCATCACCCAAATAGGCTTGATGAAACCATTCAGACTAGGCTTGCTCATGTCTGCAGTACTTCCGCCACCCCGCAGGGGGAAACAGCAAAGCCAATGTGTCCCAATGACACATTGGGTGAGTAGAAGAAGATAAAATAAATCGCGAAAATCGGACTTTAACAGCGACTGGACAGCAAAGTATGACTGTATGGAAATTGCTGACTTTGATGTCTTTTGTATTTGTGGTGGTGGTGGTGTTGTTTTTGGCTGTTTAACTCTGCCGATCAAAACTGGTTAAATACATGTAGCGCTGAATTTGACCAGCAGAGAGTGATAAAGCTACACCATCCATCCATCCATTTTCTACCGCTTATTCCCTTCGGGGTTGCGGGGGGCGCTGGAGCCTATCTCAGCTACAATCGGGCGGAAGGCGGGGTACACCCTGGACAAGTCGCCACCTCATCGCAGGGCCAATAGGTTTAATTGTGTTAAACCACATGTGTGCAATGTTTGCTGTGTGTATTATTAACACTAAACCTTCTATTTTGTTTATGTAACATACACAATGGACGTTATACTTTTGTAATGTTTATATTTTCAGCCTTACAAGCCTAAATAAAGCAAGACGTATTAAGAAATAAAATTGAGGAAGCGAAATAATTCAAAAGAAGGAACATCAATCATCAACTAAAACTTGTTAACTATCTGTGGAGCTGCACACGCTGGGAACGAGTAGCGAGGGCAGAATGATGAAATGATTGACAGTGCCATGTGAAAGCAGATGTGTTTACTTTGTAAATAAGTCAACTGCATCTGGGCAAGGAAAAACTCCAAAAGAACACTATGAGAAGGGAGGGGGCCGCAGATGGGGAGACCGCCTCTGTAATGGATGCTAAGTGGGTACAGTTACTGAATTATTACATTCCTGGTAATGTGAGAGTCAAGTCCATGGAGCTAGCAGCAGAGTCGTTATGGGTAAATATAATGAAACTTTTCAGGTTAGATAAGCTCCTTCTGGTTGCATGGAGATGGCTGCAAAATGCCTTTTAAAACATTTATTTTTGGAAAAACTATTTGTTTTAAAAATTAAAATTTTTCCCCCCAAAGATTGATTTTTTACAATTATGAATCAATTTAGCATTGGAACAAATAGGAATCGCGATTACTTTGATAGTCGATTTGTCAACAACTATCTTAACTAGAGATGTCCGATAACATCGGCTTGCCGATATTATCGGCCGATAAATGCGTTAAAATGTAATATTGGAAATTATCGGTATCGTTTTTTTTTTTTTTTTTTTTGTTTTTTTTAATTAAATCAACATAAAAAACACAAGATACATTTACAATTAGTGCACCAACCCAAAAAACCTCCCTCCCCCATTTACACTCATTCACACAAAAGGGTTGTTTCTTTCTGTTATTAATATTCTGGTTCCTACATTATATATCAATATATATCAATACAGTCTGCAAGGGATACAGTCCGTAAGCACACATAATTGTGCGAGCTGCTGGTCCACTAATAGTACTAACCTTTAACAGTTAATTTTACTAATTTTCATTAATTACTAGTTTCAATGCAACTGTTTTTATATTGTTTTACTTTCTTTTTTATTCAAGAAAATGTTTTTAATGTATTTATTTTATTTTATTTTATTAATTTTTTTAAAAGTACCTTATCTTTACCATACATGGTTGTCCAAATTAGGCATAATAATGTGTTAATTTCACGACTGTATATATCGGTTGATATCGGTATCAGTTGATATCGGTATCGGTAATTAAAGAGTTGGACAATATCGGAATATCGGATATCGGCAAAAACCCATTATCGGACATCCCTAATCTTAACTATTAGTCGACTAGTCGGATAATGAAGAGTACACATATTTAATTGCTCTAATTTTGCCATGGACTTTTAAATGCAGCTTAAGTTATTTTAGGCATGTGCTTACTAACAACAAAGATGACCAATTCCTTCATAAATATTTTTATACTATAACTGTACTGCTCATTCAGCTGTTACAAACATTTTAATTATTATTAAAAAGAAAAGAAAAGGCAAAGTGCTAAAAAAAACAAAACAATCAAAAAACCCTTGTTTATGTATTTAAAAACAGTTAAAATAGCAGCAAAGAAAACCAACAACAAAACACAAAATCTAACTTCCTCTAAAAGAAAAGCATTTTGTGATGTTTAAAAAGCTGCACACTGGTATATTGATTATTGATGAACTCAGCAGCTTTAGCACTCTAATAGACTCAATGTGTAGAATTATATCTTTGATTAACTCCTAAAATGTTGGTTATTTAATAAAATCATATGTTTACAGTGTTTCCCATAAACTGCCAAGATACCTGTGGCGGTGGGGGCGTGGCTATGGGCGTGGTCAACATGACATTATCGAGTAATTTGAATAATTTACTACAATGGTATGATTTTCTCTAAAAAGGCTAAAAAAATGTATACTTACTAATTAATAATAAGTTTTGTTTTAAACGTCCATCCATCCATCCATTTTACAATATAATTACAACACTTTATGTACATATTTATATACAGATTTGAACAATAAGTTATTCACTGAATTATATTTATTAATTGTGGTTCTTACAAAAAATATATCTTATAAAATATGAAAGCTAAAATGTCTCTTAAAGCTCTGCCCCTTTAATTAGTGCATACTAAATCATTTAACTTTAGCCTACTACTACAACCATATTATTTACCAGCAACATAAAGTGAAACAGAGGCAGAGGTTTCCTGCCACAGTCAGTAACAAATAAACAGAAAACAGTAGTGGTCAAATACAAATAAGGCAACAAGAGAAGTATCCTACACTTCTCTTTTGTAAAGTAAATCTGAACAGCCTATATGGGCATCTACATCAACTATATGATTTGCCTGAGAAGCTGGACAGGACAAAAATAAATGAATGTGTGGGAAACACTGGTTTAATCTTATGATACCTCCGCATTGGTGCCTGTCTGTCTATTCTGTGTGTGTGTGTGTGTGTGTGTGTGTGTGTGTGTGTGTGTGTGTGTGTGTGTGTGTGTGTGTTTTGACAATACCGACTTATCAATGTATTATACTTTTTTTTCTTTTAAAGTTACATTACTCACACAATTTTTCCACAAATTTAAATGTCTTTTAATACATATTAATATTGATCCAACGCTGTAGTGTAGTTTATAAATAACAGTAGCATGAACACCCTACTCACCGTACCTTGTAGTTTGAAAATAAAAACATAAATAAATCTGATATTAATATAGTCATGTTAACATTTAAGATACCTTGCGATTAGCGCTCTAAATGCCTACCATCGATTACTGCGCCAGCTGCCAGCTAGCAATTTGCGCTCTAGTTGTCAGTTAGCGACAAACTTGTAGTTGTCAGCTAGCATTTAACGCGCCAATTGTCAGCTAACAATTCGCCAATTGCCATCTGGCTGTCAGTGGCGTTATAGTATATTATTTTATATCTTATTATTGCATAATAATAGTAAGGCTATGTTCACACTGCAGGGTAGGATGTCCAATTCAGATTTGTTTTTGTCCAATCCGATCTTTTTATGTAACTGTTCATGTTGCAGAAAAAAATGCGATGTCTTATGTGAACGCAACCCGACCCGCATGCAGACATGACGTCACACGTGCTGCAGTGTTTACGGAAGTAAATATGGCTTCAAGTCTAGTAGGTCTCGGTTGTGGCGCATTTGTGGCAATTTCAAAGATTTTGTGCAATCAAAGTCAACATTTTCTGAATGGAATTATTGCGCTTGGAAGATTAGGAAGGAAGAGGGCAAGCATTTTGGCTTCGAGGTCTGCTCTGTTTACTGCTCATTTGTCAACTATTCATTTTGCAACCGTCTGTTTTGGCAAAGAATTGTGGCGTTGCATTCGATACATGTCCGACTTATATCCACATACGATAGCCGCCTGGATCTGATTTGAAAAATTCGGGACTGAGCTGTTCACATTGACATTAAAAAGTCCGACAACTGAACAAAACTTCGCTGCAGAGTCAAACTGCAGCCATAATTGCGCTTTATTTCACCATGTTGAGGAACTTTGAACTGCGTTGCAGACATTGCTTGGTGTAGTGTTTTTCAGGGAATTGTCCCAGAGAATGATAGCAATGGTTGGGGGTATTGTACTGGTCTGCTGCTTTAACTGGACCCTCTTATTATGCCGCGGTGGGCTGTGTGGCCCTCGGAACGGATGTTCTCATCCCTCGGGAATAGTCTGGTATTGTTAGCTGGTGAAGGAGGCCCAGCCATTGCAGAAAACAAAGGGACAGTTACACACACACACACACACACACACACACACACACACACACACACACACACACACACACACACACACACACACACACACACACACACACACACACACACACACACACACACACACACACACACACACGCGCGCGCACCCACACGCACACACTTTAGGATAAAAATATGCACTGTGTCAACAGACCTCTATGTGTGAAGCCACAGTGGGAGGAAAAAGTCAATATTAAAGGAAGTTAACACAATTATTCTTATTAACGTATTGACAAATATGAAAATATTTACATGCTGTTTGTCCCTATTTTTGTTTCACTTGAATATTGTCCTTATAATCAAATTAGCTCTAATACACAGGTGTCAAATCAAAGGCCCGGGGGCCAGATCTGGCCCGCCACATCATTCTATATGGTCCACAAAAGCCTGGAAACAATAAGCATCAAAAAATTACCACATCTTTACTTACTAAATAGATTTGTTTTTTTCCATTTTGACAGAAAAAATACATGTACCACTATTGCATGTCTTTTAAACTGGAATATTATCTAACGAGGCAACAAATATTACGGTACAATACACTCCAAACATGTTTTTGGTGAAAATATAAATAAATACTTTCAATATCTGTTTGGCATATGATTTCAAAGCAAGTTATCCGTCAAATTGTACGTACAAATAGCAGATGAGTTGCCAGAATTGTACTGTTGAAACAAATTGAAGAGAAAGATATTTGAAGTTAATTAATGCATTTCTTCTTCAAGCCAGTGTAAAGTACCCTAAATCTTTTGACATTGCTACCAACGATAACGTCTAACTTTATGCCGTGTGCATCTTGCAACCTCCATTTAGACATCGCTGTGTGGCGTGTGCATTCCGGTATTCTCCGGACACTCCAGATTCCAAAAATATGTATGCTAGCTTCATTGGAGACTGCAATTTGTTCATAGATATGAATGCTAGTGTGAAGGATTGTTCATATACAGTATATGGGACTGTGATTGGCCATGCTAATTTAAGTTAGTCTGTCTATTAGCTTGTCTATTGTACGTTAGCATTAAGCTAGTGGCATTACAGCGCCACCTACATCCTGCATAATTGTATTGCTATTTTCAGTTTATTCCAAATTATATTATTAATCTAACGTGATTCCTACATGTATGCAGAGGTGGGTAGTAACGCGCTACATTTACTCCGTTACATCTACTTGAGTAACTTTTGGGATAAATTGTACTTCTAAGAGTAGTTTTAATGCAACATACTTTTACTTTTACTTGAGTATATTTATAGAGAAGAAACGCTACTTTTACTCCGCTCCATTTATCTACATTCAGCTCGCTACTCGCTACTGATTTTTATCCATCTGTTAATGCACGCTTTGTTTGTTTTGGTTTGTCAGACAGACTGTCAAAGTAGGATCTATCGCATGCCTACGTTTCACCAATCAAATGCAGTCACTGGTGACGTTTGACTCCGTTTCACCAATCAAATGCAGTCACTGGTGACGTTTGACTCCGTTTCACCAATCAAATGCAGTCACTGGTGACGTTTGACTCCGTTTCACCAATCAAATGCAGTCACTGGTGACGTTTGACTCCGTTTCACCAATCAAATGCAGTCACTGGTGACGTTTGACTCCGTTTCACCAATCAAATGCAGTTACTGGTGACGTTTGACTCCGTTTCACCAATCAAATGCAGTCACTGGTGACGTTTGACTCCGTTTCACCAATCAAATGCAGTCACTGGAGATGTTTGACTCTGTTTCACCAATCAAATGCAGTCACTGGTGACGTTTGACTCCGTTTCACCAATCAAATGCAGTCACTGGAGATGTTTGACTCCGTTTCACCAATCAAATGCAGTAACTGGTGACGTTTGACTCCGTTTCACCAATCAAATGCAGTCACTGGTGACGTTTGACTCCGTTTCACCAATCAAATGCAGTCACTGGTGACGTTTGACTCCGTTTCACCAATCAAATGCAGTCACTGGTGACGTTTGACTCCGTTTCACCAATCAAATGCAGTCACTGGTGACGTTTGACTCCGTTTCACCAATCAAACAGAGCCAGGCGGTCACGTGATTAACTGCCCATAAATGTTCAGCGGCAACAAGCTTAAGCTTACATGAACTCAACGTCAAATTTGAGGAAGCACATCGCGGTAAGTAACGTTAGTAGATATTTTGGCTGTCACCGTAGGCTGATGTTAGCTTCCCTGCTATGAATCACTGTCAAATGTACATCGTGTGGGGACATTTATTAACACACTGCAGCCTCATAGACAGACAGACAAAGACACACACAAACACACACACGCATGTATAGAAACACCAATCAGAAGTGCACAGTGTGTTCCCAGATGCAGCCCACACCTATCAGTTTATGGTTTGCGTAAAGGCTTACTTGTTATTTTCCTTTGTAATCTCTGCCTACTGAGCCTATGGTGCTGTTAGGTTATTGTGGCTCAATTTGCCTTAATTTTTTTTATGTTAATGTCTTATTATTTAATATATATTATTGTTTTAGTTGCTTAAGAGATATTCCTGGCTCTGAATTTGCTCATTGCGAATTTTATGTTTTTGTGCATTATTTGTTGCCGTCATCATTAAACGAACAGGTTACTCATCAGTTACTCAGTACTTGAGTAGTTTTTTCACAACATACTTTTTACTTTTACTCAAGTAAATATTTGGGTGACTACTCCTTACTTTTACTTGAGTAATACATCTCTAAAGTAACAGTACTCTTACTTGAGTACAATTTCTGGCTACTCTACCCACCTCTGCATGTATGTGCACTTCATGTGTATATATATATATATATTGTACTTTCTTTAGTGTGACTTAATTGTGAAGAATATCAACAAAACACCTAGTTATTTTTCCCCCAATCTAATTTAAAGGACTGTTTACATATTTGGCAAACCAAATTGCAACATTCAGGGAGGGAAGAATAAAATAAAGCCTGTGATACATTTGACAATGAGCAACAACAATTGAAACTGCATTGAAAGCGCAGTCTACCAAGTCAAATTTCTTGCGTTATAGCTGATTGTGATTCTAATTCTGATGATATAAGAAAACAAATGTTGATATTAGACTTTCGTGTCCAATAAAGATTTGATTAATTTATGATGTCTCAGGTGTGATTGACTACAATAGGGCCCCACAGCACACTGGATTCCACTTCATTGAAATACCACAACACTGGATATTGTTCAGATAAGTTAAATTTAGGAACTTGCACACAAAGCAACACTGGAGGTGACTATGACGTGCGCACTTTCCGCGCTTGCATATTAGGTCACGTTGCACCGGCGGACAGTGGGGGGGGGGGGTCTTAAACGACAATTGTGTGTGTGTGTGGACAAGGATAAGGTTAGGTGTGATTTGCCCTGGATAACCTTGTTAGTGTAGAAGGGGCCTAAGGAGCGCTCGCGTCCCAACAATGGGCCCCGACCCTATGGTTAAGGCCCCGTTTTGTGTGCAAGGTCTTAAATGTAACTTATCTGAACAATATCCAGTGTTGTGGTATTTCAATGTACTGGAATCCAGTGTGCTGTGGGGCCCTATTGTAGTCAATCACACCTGAGACATCATAAATTAATCAAATATTTATAAGACACTAAAGTACACAATGTGACAAAGTACATTTGACAACAATCAATCTAGGGATCTAGATATCTGGTCAGGACACTCACTCTTTTGCCTTCACCTTCATTGTCAATTCCTTTTTGGTGACTTTATGTACTCTGGACCTAGACGTTGGGTCCGCGACATACATGGCGGACAATAACTGATACAGTCTGCTTTGCCAGTCCAAAAGCATTCCATGTTTTCCGTAGTTTTCCCTCGACGACCAGGTAATACAACGCACACGCTACCTTTTTTTTTATCACATCCACGGGAGCCCGCATTCTCGTTGTCTCTCCTTCGACAAATGGACAAAGTTTTTCAATAAGTAGAATCACAGCTGACATTGGAAAGTTCTCCTGCCATCTGAGAAGTGTTGTATCCATACTTGACAACCCTCCCGAATTTTCCGGGAGACTCACGAATTTCAGCGTCTCTCCCGAAAACCTCCCGGGATAAATATTCTCCCGATTTTCTCCCGATTTCCATGCGGACCTGAGTGACGACAGCCTGTTTTCACGTCCGCTTTTCCACGATATAAACAGCGTGCCGGCCCAATCACGTCATAAAATCTACGGCTTTTAGAGAGTGCACAACTGCGCCCACAACGAGGAGACAAAGCAGAAGAACGAGGAAGATACAGACATGGTGACGCTGACGACGAGGAAGATGAAGAAATACGCTTGTAAGTTCCAAAACAAATGGAAACAAGAATTTCAGTTTATCCAGGACAGTTCGAAAGGGGAAGTGGTATGCTGCCTGTAAATTTTGTAGAACAGACTTCTCCGTTGAACACGGTGGCCGAACGGATATAGTCACTCATGAACGGTCAGCGAAGCACAAGGCGGCGGCAGCGCAGCACCGGTCCCAGCCCAGTATTATGGGCCACCTCGCTAAATGGAGACCCGATGGTGTAACATATGGCGAGACAAAGATGGCTATGCTGATAGCTGGAAGCAACATCCCGTTCTCATTTGCGGATGTCTTCAACAAATCAGTGAAGGATATGTTCCCGGATTCAGAGATCGCTCGCCAGTACTCAAATGGCAGAACAAAGGCTACTCAAATGGTGAAAGGTAAGTGTTATTTTTTTTTTTTTAGTAAGCAGCAAGCACAGTACAGTTAGTAGAATAACTGTGTTTTCATTACTGTGTATTTGATAGGTAAATATATATATATATATATATATATAGCTAGAATTCACTGAAAGTCAAGTATTTCTTATATATACATATATATATGAAATACTTGACTTTTAGTGAATTCTAGCTGTAAATATACTCCTCCCCTCGTAACCACGCCCCCGTTAAATCAGGGGTGTCCAAACTTTTTCCACTGAGGGCCGCATTCTGAAAAATCAAAGCAAGCGAGGGCCATTTTGATATTTTTTATTTTAAAAACCAATACAATATATGTATAAAAAATATACATTCAGGCCTCCACTCAGGCTTGATCCCGGGGACCAAAGGGTTTCGGTCAAAAAAATATTAAAAATGTGTCATTATTCAGTATTATTATTTTTATTATCATTCAAGTTTTAAATCTCTAGATCAACATTAGGTCTATCTGTCAATATAACGCTTTTAAAGATTTAAGTCGTATGCTCTTTTTGTCAAAGAAAACCCTGTTTTTTTATGGAAAAAATACTAAATATGCAATATTTTCACACAATAACATTTTTAAGTGGAATATTTGAGATTATATAATAATTGGAGCCTTAAAAAGGTCAATAACTCCTAACAACATTGATTTGAATTCATTATTATTTTTTGAGCAATGACACTTAAAAACAAATCACACTAAAATTATTGGGGATCCAAATAATCAGTGTTAAAAAATAAATTCTATTTTTTTTTACTGTTTACTTTTAACACAATAATCTCGAGATCAACTTCAGATCCATCCGTCAATTATACGTTTTATTGTTGTCTGTGTTTTTCGTTTGAGGCCCTTCTTTATAAAAAACAGCTCAGTTTTTTATATGGCAAAAACAAAATTTGCAACATTTTCCCCAAAAAATATCTCAGATGTGACATAATTGGAGCCTTGAATAGGTCAATAATTCATAATGACATTGAAGAAAGAAACAGCCTGCATGGCAGCTTTGTGTTATTAGAGTATACATTGCGACATTTTCTTGTTACATTTCACCTGTTTGCTCTTTTATACCACTTATCATGTTTTTCATTGTTTTCAATCGTATTTTTAAAATGTGCCGTTAAAAAATGACCTGCGGGCCACAAATGGCCCCCGGGCCGCACTTTGGACACCCCTGATTTAAATACTTTGTATAGTTGAAGACTTCCGGTCATTATAAAACATGAGTGCACATCATAATGGCAGCTACACTTTACATCTTAAAGAGATAAAAAAAAATGATTTGGGAATGTCCGGCGGGCCAGATTGAAAAGCTTAAAGGCCTACTGAAAGCCACTACTAGCGACCACGCAGTCTGATAGTTTATATATCAATGATGAAATCTTAACATTGCAACACATGCCAATACGGCCGGGTTAACTTATAAAGTGACATTTTAAAATTCCCGCCACACTTCCGGTTGAAAAACTCCTTTGGATATGATTTATGCGCGTGACGTCATAAAATCCACAGAAGTGGTTGTACCCCATCGACCCGATACAAAAACCTCTTGTTTTCTTCGACAAAATTCCACAGTATTCTGGACATCTGTGTTGGTGAATCTTTTGCAATTTGTTTAATGAACAATGGAGGCGGCAAAGAAGAACTTTGTAGGTGGGATCGATCGGTGTATTAGCGGCTAAGTACAATACTTACAGCAACACAACAAGGACTACTTACTACGCCTAGCCGATGCTTGCCGCCAAACCCACGGATGAAGTCCTTCGTCGCGCCGTCGATCGCTGGAACGCAGGTGAGCACGGGTGTTGATGGGAAGATGAGGGCTGGCTGGCGTAGGTGGAGCGCTAATGTTTTTATCATAGTTCTGTGAGGTCCGGTTGCTAAGTTGCTTAATTAGCCTTAGCGTCGTTAGCAACAGCATTGTTAAGCCTTACCAGGCTGAGAATTTTTAACCGTGTAGTTACATGTACATGGTTTAATAGTATTGTTGATCTTCTGTCTATCCTTCCAGTCAGGGGTTTATTTATTTTGTTTCTATCTGCATTTGAGAACGATGCTATCACGTTAGCTCAGTAGCTAAGTGTGTCGCCGATGTATTGTCTTGGAGATAAAAGTCACTTTAAATGTCCATTTCGCGTGCTCGACTCTCATTTTCAAGAGGATATAGTATCCGAGGTGGTTTAAAATACAAATCCGTGATCCACAATACAAAAAGGAGAGAGTGTGGAATCCAATGAGCCAGCTTGTACCTAAGTTACGGTCAGAGCGAAAAAAGATATGTCCATCACGGCCTCTCTAGTCCTTCACTGTAACGTTCCTCATCTACGAATCTTTCATCCTCGCTCAAATTAATGGGGTAATCGTCGCTTTGTCGCTCCGAATCTCTCTCGCTCCATTGTAAACAACGGGGAATTGTGAGAAATACTAGCTCCTGTGACGTCACGCTACTTCCGGTACAGGCAAGGCTTTTTTTTATCAGCGAGCAAAAGTTGCGAACTTTATCGTCAATTTTCTCTACTAAATCCTTTCAGGAAAAATATGGCAATATCGCGAAATGATCAAGTATGACACATAGAATGGATCTGCTATTCCCGTTTAAATTTTAAAAAATAATTTCAGTAGGCCTTTAACGGGCCGCATGTGGCCCCCGGGCCTTAGTTTGCCCAGGTCTGCTTTAAGGGGTTAAACGACTAAGTGTAGCCATAGCCTAAGAAACTTGGCTACAACCCAATCATTTCGTAGGCATACAAATGTGCCCTCAAACTTTCATTCCCAATAAACTTGCGTCTTACCTTCAATATATTTTCATAAATAGTGTCCCGGAAGTCCAGAAGTGCTTTTTGGTCAAACTCCTGTCCGTTAATGATGCGCATCTGCTTGAGAAAAGTCGACTTCCCGCTTTCTCCCGCCCCGAGCAAGAGGATTTTCACCAGCCGCCTCACGGCTCTCCTTTCCCGGGCTAACATGGCGTCGATCTCCCGGCTCCGACGACGCGCCTCCCGCTCCTGCGCCGCGTCCCTGCCCCGGCTCCTCTCCTTACTGCCGCCCGGCTCCCGGCTGGCCTCGGCCGGCAGCAGGCAGCGGCTCAGGGTGCGGACCACTCCCGACATAGTTGGCTTGAGCAGCAGCAGAAGTTCACCATAGGCCCCTTGTTACTTAGGCCTACATGGAGCGACTTCACAAGCTCATTTATCGCCTTTTTTTCAGCAGCCGAAGCGACAATTAAGGAGACGATGCTGCTGGCCTGGGACCGCAGGACAAGACCACGTCCGGGGTGAAATGCGCCATGAACGACCGGAAAAGTCAGTCAAATCCCGAGAAGTCAGTATTAAATCCACCAACGGTCCGAATGGGAGTCAAAGACGAGGAGAAGCCGTTAAAGGAGAGCTGGGAAGTCCGACACGGTGAGAACTCTTCCAGACTTTCCCAAACACAACAGCCAGGCTGCCAGGGGGTAAACTTGCTTTGGACAGCCGGGAGGGGGCGACACCTCCTTGGGGAGGGGACGGACTTGCCAACGCCTCAGTAAGGAAAGCAGCTATTGGCTGTCCTAAAAGTCACTGAATGACTTTTTTTTTTTAATTTTATTTATTTATTCGCACAATATAGACCAGTGAATTACCATGAATTGATTAACGTGGACCCCGACTTAAAGGCCTACTGAAATGATTTTTTTTTTAATTTAAACGGGGATAGCAGATCCATTTTATGTGTCATACTTAGGGCCGATAAATGCGTTAAAATGTAATATCGGAAATTATCGGTATCGGTTTTTTATTATCTGTATCGGTTGTTTTTTTTGTTTTGTTTTGTTTTTCATTAAATCAACATAAAAAACACAAGATACACTTACAATTAGTGCACCAACCCAAAAAACCTCCCTCCCCCCATTTCTTTCTGTTATCAATATTCTGCTTCCTACATTATATATCAATATATATCAATACAGTCTGCAAGGGATACAGTCCGTAAGCACACATGATTGTGCGTGCTGCTGGTCCACTAATAGTACTAACCTTTAACACTTAATTTTACTCATTTTCATTCATTACTAGTTTCTATTTAACTGTTTTTATATTGTTTTACTTTCTTTTTTATTCAAGAAAATGTTTTTAATTTAGTTATCTTATTTTATTATTATTTTTAAAAAGTACCTTATCTTCACCATACATGGTTGTCCAAATTAGGCATAATAATGTGTTAATTCCACGACTGCATATATCGGTTGATATCGGTATCGGTTGATATCGGTATCAGTAATTAAAGAGTTGGACAATACCGGAATATCGGATATCGGCAAAAAGCCATTATCGGACATCCCTAGTCATACTTGATCATTTCGCGATATTGACATATTTTTGCTGAAAGGATTTAGTAGAGAACATCGACGATAAAGTTCGCAACTTTTGGTCGCTGATAAAAAAAAAAGCCTTGCCTGTAGCGGAAGTAGCGTGACGTCACAGGAGCTAGTATTCCTCACAATTCCCCGTTGTTTACAATGGAGCGAGAGAGATTCGGACCGAGAAAGTGACGATTAGCCCATTAATTTGAGCGAGGATGAAAGATTCGTAGATGAGGAACGTTACAGTGAAGGACTAGAGAGGCAGTGATGGACGTATCTTTTTTCGCTCTGACCGTAACTTAGGTACAAGCTGGCTCATTGGATTCCACACTCTCCTTTTTTTATTGTGGATCACGGATTTGTATTTTAAACCACCTGGGATACTATATCCTCTTGAAAATGAGAGTCGAGCACGCGAAATGGACATTCAGTGCCTTTTATCTCCACGACAATACATCGGCGAAATGCTTAAGCTACGAGCTAACGTGATAGCATCGTGCTTTAACTGCATATAGAAACAAAAAAATAAACCCCTGACTGGAAGGATAGATAGAAAATCAACAATACTATTAAACCGTGGACATGTAAATACACGGTTAATGCTTTCCAGGCTGGCGAAGGTTAACAATGCTGTGCTAACGACGCCATTGAAGCTAACTTAGCAACTTAGCAACGGGACCTCACAGAGCTATGCTAAAAACATTAGCTCTCCACCTACGCCAGCCAGCCCTCATCTACTCATCAACACCCGTGCTCACCTGCGTTCCAGCGATCGGCAGAAGGACGAAGGACTTCACCCGATGCGTTTGGCGGCCCGGAGACGTAGGAAGTCAAGGTGAGGTCGGCGGCTAGCGCGGCTAGCGCTCCAACAAAGTCCTCCTGGTTGTGTTGCTGTAGTCCGCTGCTAATACACTGATCCCACCTACAACTGTCTTCTTTGCAGCCTTCATTGTTCATTAAACAAATTGCAAAAGATGTCCAGAATACTGTGGAATTATGAAATGAAAACAGAGCTTTTTGTATAGGATTCTACGGGTACCATAACTTCCGTTACTCGGACTTCGTCACGCGCATACGTCATCATACCGCGACGTTTCAGCCGGATATTTCCCGGGAAGTTTTAAAAGTCACTTTATAAGTTAACCCGGCCGTATTGGCATGTGTTGCAATGTTAAGATTTCATCATTGATATATAAACTATCAGACTGCGTGGTCGGTAGTAGTGGCTTTCAGTAGGCCTTTAAAGGCCTACTGAAATGAATTTTTTTTATTTAAACGGGGATAGCAGATCCATTTTATGTGTCATACTTAGGGATGTCCGATAATATCGGCCGATAAATGCGTTAAAATGTAATATCGGAAATTATCGGTATCGGTTTTTTATTATCTGTATCGGTTGTTTTTTTTGTTTTTTATTAAATCAACATAAAAAACACAAGATACACTTACAATTAGTGCACCAACCCAAACAAACCTCCCTCCCCCCATTTCTTTCTGTTATCAATATTCTGGTTCCTACATTATATATCAATATATATCAATACAGTCTGTAAGGGATACAGTCCGTAAGCACACATGATTGTGCGTGCTGCTGCTCCACTAATAGTACTAACCTTTAACACTTAATTTTACTCATTTTCATTCATTACTAGTTTCTATTTAACTGTTTTTATATTGTTTTACTTTCTTTTTTATTCAAGAAAATGTTTTTAATTTAGTTATCTTATTTTATAATTTTTTTTAAAAAGTACCTTATCTTCACCATACATGGTTGTCCAAATTAGGCATAATAATGTGTTAATTCCACGACTGCATATATCGGTTGATATCGGTATCGGTTGATATCGGTATCGGTTGATATCGGTATCGGTAATTAAAGAGTTGGACAATATCGGAATATCGGATATCGGCAAAAAGCCATTATCGGACATCCCTAGTCATACTTGATCATTTCGCGATATTGCCATATTTTTGCTGAAAGGATTTAGTAGAGAACATCGACGATAAAGTTCGCAACTTTTGGTCGCTGATTAAAAAAAGCCTTTCCTGTACCGGAAGTAGCGTGACGTCACAGGTTGAAAGGCTCCTCACATTTCCCCATTGTTTACACCAGCAGCGAGGGCGATTCGGACCGAGAAAGCGACGATTACCCCATTAATTTGAGCCAGGATGAAAGATTTGTGGATGAGGAACGTGAGAGTGACGGACTAGAGTGCAGTGCAGGACACATCTTTTTTCGCTCTGGCCATAACTTAGGTACAAGCTGGCTCATTGGATTCCACACTTTCCCCTTTTTCTATTGTGGATCACGGATTTGTATTTTAAACCACCTTGGATACTATATCCTCTTGAAAATGAGAGTCGAGAACGCGAAATGGACATTCACAGTGACTTTTATCTCCACGACAATACATCGGCGAAGCACTTTAGCTACGGAGCTAACGTGATAGCATCGTGCTTAACTGCAGATAGAAACAAAAGAAATAAACCCCCGACTGGAAGGATATCCCTTCCACTTTCGCCGATTAGGTAGTAGAAAAGTTTCACCTTCATAACCTCCTCTGCTTCCGACATCATCAGTTCCATGTAAAGAGTAAACTCCTCTTTCCAAACGAAGTATCGGCGGACGTCTCAGTTGCTCCATTTCCGTTTCACTCACGTCACTCGATGCCGCGGTTTCTGTCAGCTCCGGTCCCGCTAGCTGTTAGCCGTTAGCCGTTAGCGACGCCTCTTCACGTGCGTGGCGGTCTCAAAGTTTAACTACCGCTGCCACCATGTTTCACTCTAGTCCGTTATATTCCCAACCATAAAGAGTGGAGGGTTAGAGCAGTATAGTTGCTCACTTGTACTTTATTGGCAACTTCCGTGCAGGTACAATTCCAGGTGACTCACTCACACTAGCCCGCTTACTTCCTGTACAGTGTGTCTCACTCTAAACGTTCCCCCCTGCAACATATATTAATATGCTAGAGTATCAACGTAACAATCATATTGTAACAAATACTATTAAACCATGGACATGTAACTACACGGTTAATGCTTTCCAGCTTGGCGAGGCACAATGCTGTTGCTAACGACGCCATTGAAGCTAACTTAGCAACGGGACCTCACTGAGCTATGCTAAAAACATTAGCTATCCACCTACACCAGCCCTCATCTGCTCATCAACACCCGTGCTCACCTGCGTTCCAGCGATCGACGGAACGACGAAGGACTTCACCCGATCATCGATGCGGTCGGCGGCTAGCATCGGATAGCGCGTCTGTTATCCAAGTCAAAGTCCTCGTGGTTGTGTTGCTACAGCCGGCCGCTAATACACCGATCCCACCTACAACTTTCTTCTTTGCAGTCTTCATTGTTCATTAAACAAATTGCAAAAGATTCACCAACACAGATGTCCAGAATACTGTGGAATTTTGAGATGAAAACAGAGCTTGTTGTATTGGATACAATGTGTCCCATTACTTCCGTTTCAACCATCGACGTCACGCGCATACGTCATCATACATAGACGTTTTCAACCGGAAGTTTAGCGGGAAATTTAAAATGTCACTTTATAAGTTAACCCGGCCGTATTGGCATGTGTTGCAATGTTAAGATGTCATCATTGATATATAAACTATCAGACTGCGTGGTCGCTAGTAGTGGCTTTCAGTAGGCCTTTAAACAAGTTGAAAAATGTATTGGGGTGTTACCATTTAGTGGTCAATTGTACGGAATATGTACTGTACTGTGCAATCTACTAATAAAAGTCTTAATCAATCAATCAATCAAAAAAAGTGTTTTTCAACCACTGTGCTGCGGCCGTGAGATTGATTGATTGATTGATTGGTTGAAGATTTTATTAGTAGATTGCACAGTACAGTACATATTCCGTACAGTTGACCACTAAATGGTAACACTTGAATAAGGTGTGTTTGTGCTCAATGCAAGCTTGTTATGAGTTTATAGAAAAGATGTGGCTATTGTAACTTATATATTTGGGTTCTCTCTCTATCTCTGGATATCTATTGCTCTATCATCTACAGCAGGGGTCCCCAACCACCGCTCCGTGGATCGATTGGTACCGGGCCGCACAAGAAATGGAAAAAATAAATAAATAATTTTTATTTTTTATTAAATCCACATAAAAAACACAAGATACACTTACAATTAGTGCATCAACCCAAAAAACCTCCCTCCCCCATTTACACTCATTCACACAAAAGGGTTGTTTCTTTCTGTTATTAATATTCTGCTTCTTACATGATATATCAATATATATCAATACAGTCTGCAAGGGATACAGTCCGTAAGCACACATGATTGTATTTTTTTATGACAAAAAAAATAAAAAAAGTAAAAACAGTATATATAACTGTATATAACACACTATATTGTATTAATAATTATACACTATACAGTATATACAGTATATAACATACATTATATTGTATTAACAATTATACATTATATACAGTATATAACATACACTATATTGTATTAAGAATTATACACTATACATTATATACAGCATATAACACACTATATTGTATTAAGAATTATACACTATACAGTATATACAGTATATAACATACACTATATTGTATTAACAATTATACATTATATACAGCATATAACACACTATATTGTATTAAGAATGATACACTATACATTATATACAGTATCATACACTAAATTGTATTAAGAATTATACATGATACATTATATACAGTATATAACATACACTATATTGTATTAAGAATGATACACTATACATTATATACAGTATCATACACTAAATTGTATTAAGAATTATACATGATACATTATATACAGCATATAACATACACTATATTGTATTAACAATTATACATTATATACAGTATATAACACACTATATTATATTAACAATTATACATTATCTACAGTATATAACATACACTATATTGTATTAAGAATGATACACTATACATTATATACAGTATATAACATACACTATATTATATTAACAATTATACATTATATACAGTATACAACATACACTATATTGTATTAAGAATGATACACTATACATTATATACAGTATATAACATACACTATATTATATTAACAATTATACATTATATACAGTATACAACATACACTATATTGTATTAAGAATTATACACTATACAATGTAACCTTGTTACATTAAAATTGACTTTATAGTGTAATAGTTACGACAGTTTAGGATATGTTCTTCAACTTTTGCTTTCTTTTCTTTTGAATGTGTTGTTGTTGTGAAACTGTTGTCCACAGTTTATAGATATTACCGCACGCACCACGCACACATTTTATCATACAACATGTAAACAAAACGCACTTTCAAATGGTGAAGTGCCTTATTACTTGACTTTGTGTGCACACGCAACAGTAATGTAAAAGAAAAAACCTCACATTCAACTCAGCCTGGTTGTTTTTTCACCGCCTGACCACAGGTGGCGCTGTTGGTCCAGGTGTGAAAATAGAGGGGGGGGGGAAAGAGAGGCACTTATTTCCTACAAAAATGTAGGGAGTCAGTTTTCTAATTAACCAGGACGAGTCCAGCGCAGAACAGCACATTCTTTGCTGACACACACACACACACACACGCACACACACACACACACACACACACACACACACACACACACACACACACACACACACACGAAATAAGAAGTTCTCCTACACTAATGACCATGTTCAGATTGACACCGTGTCTGCATGTACTGTATGTATTGGTGTGTATGAAGAGTCAGTTAAAGATGACAATTCAAGCTAATAACTGCACCAACTCACACACACACACACACACACGCACACACACACACACACACACACACACACACACACACACACACACACACACACACACACACACACACACACACACACCAAGTACAGTTGTAGTGCAAGTACTAGAAGTGCACAAAATGTTTTATTCACTTCTGAATTCCATCCATCCATTGCGATTCATAATTTTCTAAAATTGACTAAAAGACTATTTCATTTCTTAAAATGTATTATTTAAAAGAAAAAAAATCAGTATTTAAAGACATTTTCAGGCCATCCCCATGCAACCAGAACTGTTATGAAAAAGTTTCATTATGATTATCATACCAAATAATATTGGGAAAAATCGCGTTGAATCGAGAGGAGCCAGATGAGGTGGTTCGGGCATGTGGTCAGGATGCCACCCGAACGCCTCCCTAGGGAGGTGTTTAGGGCACGTCCGACCGGTAGGAGGCCACGGGGAAGACCCAGGACACGTTGGGAAGACTATGTCTCCCGGCTGGCCTGGGAACGCCTCGGGATCCCCCGGGAAGAGCTGGACGAAGTGGCTGGGGAGAGGGAAGTCTGGGTTTCCCTGCTTAGGCTGCTGCCCCCGCGACCCGACCTCGGATAAGCGGAAGAAGATGGATGGATGGATGGATGGAAAATCGCGTTGAATCAAAAATGGATTCTGAATCAAATCGTCACCGCAAGAATCGGAATGGGATTGAACCGTTATGTTCCCAAAGATTCACACCCTTAGCAAGTACAATAAAAAATGAAAAAATAATAATTACAAAAATTTAAAAAAATGAAAAAAAATAATTAAAAAAAGGCTACTAAATAAATCAGAAATAAATCACGAGTTACTTGGTACTACTGTAGTTTTTTCACTAAATGCTTTCTTACTCAAGTATTTATTTGGATGACTACTTGTTACTTTTACTTTCACATTTTCCAAAGCAAAACAATTTAACAAAGAACACCAGCAGCTATCTTATGTTACCATTAGTGGTTTAATAGAACGGTATTTCTTACAATTACCAAGTTTGCAATCAAAACATTTACCAACACGTACGCGCAGGGAGTGCGTGCACATGCAGCTAGTGCGCGTGCATGTGTTACGCACGTACGTCATTATGTACGAAAAGCCGTAAGAGGGCGGGATATAATGTGTAAAATGCATTGGAAAGTTAGCGCCTAGGGATGTCCGATAATGGCTTTTTTGGCGATATCCGATATTGTCCAACTCTTAATTACCGATATCAACCGATACCGATTTATACAGTCGTGGAATTAACACATTATTATGCCTAATTTGGACAACCAGGTATGGTGAAGATAAGGTCCTTTTTAAAAAAAATTATAAAATAAAATAAGATAAATAAATTAAAAACATTTTCTTGAATAAAAAAGAAAGTAAAACAATATAAAAACAGTTACAAAGAAACTAGTAATGAATGAAAATGAGTAAAATGAAGTGTTAAAGGTTGGTACTATTAGTGGAGCAGCACGCACAATCATGTGTGCTTACGGACTGTATCCCTTGCAGACGGTATTGATATATATTGATATATCATGTAGGAAGCAGATTATTTGGGTTGGTGCACTAATTGTAAGTGTATCTTGTGTTTTTTATGTTGATTTAATAAAAATAAATAAATAAATGATACCGATAATTTTAAAAAACCATACCGATAATTTCCGATATTACATTTTAAAACATTTATCGGCCGATATTATCAGACATCTCTAGTTGTACTGGTATACTGGTACTTAGAGATGTCCGATAATGGCTTTTTTGCCGATATCCGATATTGTCCAACTCTTAATTACCGATTCCGATATCAAGCGATACCGATATATACAGTTGTGGAATTAACACATTATTATGCCTAATTTTGTTGTGATGCCCCGCTGGATGCAGTAAACAATGTAACAAGGTTTTCCAAATTAAATCTACTCAAGTTCTGGAAAAAAATTAGGGATGTCCGATAATGGCTTTTTGACGATATCTGATATTGACCAAACCCTTACTTACGATACCGATATATATATATACAGTCGTGGAATTAACACATTATGCCTAATTTGGACAACCAGGTATGGTGAAGATAGGTCCTTTTTTTAAAACTTAATAAAATAAGATAAATAAATTAAAAACATTTTCTTGAATAAAAAAGAAAGTAAAACAATATAAAAACTGTTACATAGAAAGTAGTAATTAATGAAAATGTGTAAAATTAACTGTTAAAGGTTAGTATTATTAGTGGAGCAGCAGCACGCACAATCATGTGTGCTTACGGACTGTATCCCTTGCAGACTGTATTGATATATATTGATATATAATGTAGGAAGCAGAATATTAATAACAGAAAGAAACAACCCTTTTGTGTGAATGAGTGTAAATGGGGGAGGGAGGTTTTTTGGGTCGGTGCACTAATTGTAAGTGTATCTTGTGTTTTTTATGTTGATTTAATAATAAAAAAATAATAAAACCGATACCGATAATAAAAAAAATGATACCGATAATTTCCGATATTACATTTTAAAGCATTTATCGTCCGATAATATCGGCCTCATCTCTATTAGCGCCCTCTAGATATCTGTGTACATCTTACAAACATCCCTTAAAGTGATATGAGGCTAATCTAAAAAGAGGGTTTGCAGAGGTACTGCAGGGGAGTCCTGACATTTTTGGTCATTAGACTTTCTTTCTTTTTTTACATACATATATTTTTTATATTCTCCCAGCAGTTTTACCACACATCTTTAAATACACATCAACACTGATCCAACGCACCGCGAGCCCCCGTGATATTTGTTAGCATAAAGAAAATATTCTTATTAGTATTAATAAACTAGAGGCAACCCAAAATGTTGAAGGAGCCATATTGGACCAAAAAATACAAAAACAAATCTGTCTGGAGCCTCAAAAAATGAAAAGCCATATTACATACAGATAGTGTGTCATGAGATATACATTGAATTAAGAGGACTTAAAGGAAACTAAATGAGCTCAAATATAGCTACAAATGAGGCATAATGATGCAATATGTACATATAGCTAGCCTAAATGGGTGAGGGCGGACCTACGTCACTTCCGCCTACCAATCCTCTAGCAACCGGGAATTCGTTGAAAACAAACCAGCTCACAGCGAACACAGCATTGACAGAAAAAGCATTTAACGAGCGTTGTGGCTTGGAAGTCGGCGTTAAATCCTTCATTTACGCATTTTTACTTATTCGCATATCGTGTGAAAAAACGAAAATGTATTATTTGCGTCAGACTCGTTTCAGTGAACTTTAAAGCTTCTCAGGCTTAGCTTAGCTTGCTAGTTAGCTTAGCCTGCGCGCTACTAAGAAAGAGACGCGGAAGATCTAGTGTTAGTGTATAAAATATTGAGAGATTTGAGGGCTACATGTATTGTTTAAGTACAACTGTTTTTCGCCAGGTGTTCTTTGGCCGCCCTGGCTTACGTTTTCCCGGTGGTGTCCATCTTAACGCTGCCTTTGGTATCCTCTCGTTGTCCGGTTTTCGAAAATAGCTAGCTAGGTTATAGACTATATAGTATATACCGCATGTTATTTTTGTACAACAACAACTTCAGCTGTCGAACGTTATAAGGTAAAAATTCAACAAGTACAACATTAGCACGGACGGTATAGCCAAGTTGTGGTTAAGAAGGTGGATTTTTGTTCCTTATATTTACCAGAAACGAAGTGATCCGAACACACGACCCGGGACTTTGGGGGACTCCAGTGAGAACCGTCCTCGTTTTCCCGGTGTAAAGCTGCGAGCCATTTGTCTCGTCTCTGTGGGCTTTTATCACGCTTTAGCAGAACAAAATACAACCTTTGTTTTCCCTGTTTCCAGTTGTGGTTAGCACAACCAAAAACAACACAGTTGTTCGGCATTTTGGAGGCAGAATGACGGGTTTAACCAGCGTAGGTCGACAGGTTAAACAGTAATGGCAACGGTTTGTTTTCAACGCCAGTCTGGTTGCTATGGCTGGAAGAACCCGTATGTAGCTCAGTTGCCCGGATGTCGGCCCTCAACCATAGGAACAAAAATACAAAAACAAATCTGTCTGGAGCCTCAAAAAATGAAAAGCCATATTACATACAGATATATAGTGTGTCATATATAAATTGAATTAAGAGGACTTAAAGGAAACTAAATGAGCTCAAATATAGCTACGAATGAGGCATAATGATGCAATATGTACATACAGCTAGCCTAAATAGCATGTTAGCATCGATTAGCTTGCAGTGACCAAATATGTCCGATTAGCACTCCACACAAGTCAATAACATCAACAAAACTCACCTTTGTGCATTCACGCACAACGTTAACAGTTTGGTGGACAAAATGAGACAGAAAAAGAAGTGGCATAAAACACGTCCTAGGAAGTCGGAGAAAGTTATACGTGTAAACAATCTACGGTGAGTTCAAGGACCGCCAAAATTAGTAGGACAAAACGGCGCTCGCCAAATACTCGAATCAGTGAAGCATGTTTAATATAAACAGTGTGCTTTTTAACAATTAGGGAGGTTTGTGTCATGTTTGTCCTCCTACAGAAACCATATTAAAACAAAAAATATGTTTTTTCCCCTCATCTTTCATACATTTTTGAAAAAGCTCCAGAGAGCCACTAGGACGGCGCTAGAGTGCCGCATGCTGCTCTATTGCCGACCCCCGAACTAGATGAATAAATCTCAACAGCATATACTGAATATTAATATTGCTAGCAAACATTGCTGAACAACATTTGTTGCTAAATAATGAGACAAAATATGAACTTCACACCATAAAAACAAGCGCAGACATGAATTGAAGATGACACTAATATTTGTAGCAGGAAATCAACTGCAAACAAACTTATTATTTTTCTAATGTCACGATCACAACAACACGGCACTCGTTTTGTCAATCAAATACGTTACTTAGCCATGCACCAATAAGTCCAACTTTGTGTTTCACTGATTAATGCTTCATTTGTGGACCCCTCAGATGTAAAGACATGATGTGCCTCCAACCCTTTCTTCTCTAAATACCCTAAACGTCAGGTGAGGTGAGGTAACAGTAACCTCTTAGTGATGATAAATGCTTCAAATATTTTTCTTAAGAGTGTAAAAATCCACTCCATTCCATTTGAAATATTTTAATTTTCCCTTTTATATTTGCCTCGAAACCTTTCAAAATAAGCCTAAATCTCCAGGTAAATAAACAGTAGCCTAATGGGGCTTAGACCATGGCCTGGAACCTGGAAGTTCCTCGAGGTCACGTTGTCAGAATAATTGTATCTAAGTTATACCAAAACTTTGTGTTTCAATGAGTTCCCGGCGAGCAGACAAAAGCTGTCTTTGATCTTACCAATCAAAAGGCTTGTAAAACTCCACTGTGTAGGATGGGAAGCGACATGAAGGCGTCGGTTTCTTTGATGTATTGTAATCCACAGGAACATTTTGTCTTGACCCGAGATCTACAAAGCGGAGAGGAAGCAGGACCTGACCCCCCCTCTCCAGGCACCTTTTCTTTGAACTGTTTTGTAACCAAAGGTGACGGCTGTTTACGACCCCCCTTCCTTTAGAAACAGCTGTTGCCATGTAATCGGGGAATATCCAAATAAAAGAGGAGGCGTGGACCTTTTTTCGTCAAGACTGTTCAAAGAGTGCAGCCCATACGTTTCTCCTCAATGAGCTCAATTGAATTCTGTCTCTGTTTAATTCCTTGCTTCTCGTCTGTTTAATACAGGGGTCACCAACCTTTCTGAAAGCAAGAGCTACTTCTTGGGTACTGATTAATGCGAAGGGCTACCAGTTTGATACACACTTCAATAAATTGCCAGAAATAGCCAATTTGCTCAATTTAGGACTCCTCAAAGATGGACGCTTTTGACCTTTCCCTTTTCTTCAAAAGCACCTGGGTCGGACTCTTGAACTCTTGAACTCTTGGGGCCGGCCTCGGCCCATAAAGACAATCCAACATCTCACCCAAGTTAATTGGGCATACATGCACGCACACACCCCTCCCCAAATCAACGCCTTCACCACTGCTTAATTCCTCCGGGGTTGTGGGGGCTGAGCAGCGCTCAACAGCAGCTGCCGGCCTCCAAGGTCCTGTTGGATGACTTTGTTGCGAGTTTGTTGTGATTAAATGTACCTTGTTTATGTGTGCCATGCTATGTGAGGTTTTTTTCCTCGGACTCAGTCTGGACCATTCCTGAGGGTCCAGCCTCAGACTGATATTTTTTTTTACTTCCACCCTCCCCCCAATGTCACCTTTTTCCCACCTTTTTGAGGAGCGCCTAAGTGAGGCTGATCCGTTGGCGGTCCCGTCTTGTCTCCCTGTAACGTATGTCTGCTCTTAGCGGGATTGTGCCGAAAATGTAATTTCAGTTCTTATGTGTCTTGTACATGTAAGAATGGACAATAAAGCTGATTGATTGATTGATTGATTTACCTTTAACTCTATGTTATTATTAATAATTAATGATATTTACACTTAATTGAACGGTTTAAAAGAGGAGAAAACACGAAAAAAATGACAATTAAATTTTGAAACATAGTTTATCTTCAATTTCGAATCTTTAAAATTCTAAATTCAACCGAAAAAAAGAAGACAAAAACTTAAAAAAATAATTTATGGAACATCATTTGTAATTTTTCCTGATTAAGATTAATTTTAGAATTTTGATGACATGTTTTAAATAGGTTAAAATCCAATCTGCACTTTGTTAGAATATATAAGAAATTGGACCAAGCTATATTTCTAACAAAGACAAATCATTATTTCTTCTAGATTTTCCAGAACAAAAATTTTAAAATAAATTCAAAAGACTTTGAAATAAGATTTACATTTGATTCTACAGATTTTTTAGATTTGCCAGAATAATTTTTTTGAATTTTAATCATAATAAGTTTGAAGAAATATTTCACAAATATTCTTCGTCGAAAAAACAGAAGCTAAAATGAAGAATTAAATTAAAATGTATTTATTATTCTTTACAATAAAAAAAATACATTTACTTGAACATTGATTTAAATTGTCAGGAAAGAAGAGGAAGGAATTTAAAAGGTAAAAATGTATATGTGTTTAAAAATCCTAAAATCATTTTTAAGGTTGTATTTTTTCTCTAAAATTGTCTTTCTGAAAGTTATAAGAAGCAAAGTAAAAAAAATAATGAATTTATTTAAACAAGTGAAGACCAAGTCTTTCAAATATTTTCTTGGATTTTCAAATTCTATTTGAGTTTTGTCTCTCTTAGAATTAAAAATGTCGGGCAAAGCGAGACCAGCTTGCTAGTAAATAAATACAATTTAAAAAATAGAGGCAGCTCACTGGTAAGTGCTGCTATTTGAGCTATTTTTAGAACAGGCCAGCGGGCTACTCATCTGGTCCTTACAGGCTACCTGGTGCCCGCGGGCACCGCGTTGGTGACCCCTGGTTTAATAGATGTCATCAGTGTTTGGACCTCACACACGTGATTGCAACCCACCTATAACAATAATTGATGGAGTATTTCACTCATAACCGGTCTTTTGTGTTCTGATTTCATTTTTGTACCACTGTTAGTGTGTTGGTGTTCATAAATCTATTGAGCAGAATGTTATACATGTGAAACAACAAGTACAATCTCACAGTTAGTACAGGAACATCAAGGCACAGAAACATATATTCACCTAACTTGACACTTTTTTTGTCCACTTTTTAAACAGGAACGTGCAAATCAAATTATATATGCAAAATGCTACATAAGTTGTCCGGTGGAAGGTTGTGAACTTCCTGGAGGTTCAGTACTCGGTCTTCATTGCCCTGACTGATGACAAGTTTCTCCGTCAGTGAGCCAACACGTTGGAGGACAGAATCCATGGCCGCTGCTTCCGCCTCCATCCTCTCCAAGGCCTCCTGCTTTTCAGTCCTTGTCCCGTCTTCTGCCTCCATCAAACATAGCAAAAGGTCTTCTTTAGGATGCTCGGGTTTTGCTGAGTACAAGGAGAGGTTATTGAAGTTACACATCAAAGTGTTTCCTGTCACACGCCATGACGTCGTCTTACACGCACACTTGAGGTCACCATAAAACTGGGTGACATTGTCATCACCAGGAAAGATGAGGTCACCTACCTAGGTTCCATTCTAGAGGCTAACCTTTCCTGTGATAAAATGGCAACCAAGGTAATCAAAAAGGTTAACCAACGAACGAGATTTCTCTACAGAATTTCTTCTCTGGTCAACAAAAAGCACCTTGAGGATTCTGGCGGGAACTCTCGTTCAACCCTTTTTCGATTACGCATGCACCTCCTGGTACCCTAGCACCTCCAAAACCCTCAAATCTAAACTCCAAACATCTCAGAACAAGCTAGTCAGGTTACTTCTAGACCTCCACCCCAGATCCCACCTCACTCCTACCCACTTCTCTAAAGTGGGCTTGCTCAGGGTGGAGGACAGAGTCAAACAACTTGCACTGAGCCTGGTCTATAAAATCCGCTACACCTCCCTGATACCGAAGTACATGTCAAACTACTTCCTTAACGTAAATGACCGCCATAACCACAACACCAGGGGGAGCTCCACTAACCACGTTAAACCCAGATTCCGAACTAACAAAGGTCTTAACTCATTCTCTTTCTATGCCACATCAATGTGGAATGCACTCCCAACAGGTATAAAAGAAAGGGCATCTCTATCCTCCTTCAAAACCGCAATAAAAGTTCACCTCCAGGCAGCTACAACCCTAAACTAACACCCTCCCCGAATTGCTAATAATCAAATGTAAACAATCAAATGCAGATACTTTTTCTTTTTCTTATGCCTTCTGATCTCTCTCTCTCTCTCTCTCTCTCTATGTCCACTACTTGATGTCCATATTCCCCCCCTCCACACCCCTGATTGTAAATAATGTAAATAATTCAATGTGATTATCTTGTGTGATGACTGTATTATGATGATAGAATATATGATAGTATATATCTGTATCATGAATCAATTTAAGTGGACCCCAACTTAAACAAGTTGAAAAACTTATTGGGGTGTTACCATTTAGTGGTCAATTGTACGGAATATGTACTTCACTGTGCAACCTACTAATAAAAGTCTCAATCAATCAATCAAGGTCTGGACTGTTTGTGGATGGTGAGCTTGTAGAAACGGCAAAAGGATGATCCATCTCTCCATTACCAGCACTTTCTGAGGCAAAATGTAAAAAACAATATTGAAACAGAATATTAATGAGCTCTGTGAAGCACAATATATAAACAGATCTGGGCAAACTAAGGCCCGGGGGCCACATGGGGCCCGTTAAGCTTTTCAATCTGGCCCGCCGGACATTCCAAAATAATTTTTTAAATCTCTTTAAGATGTAAAGTGTAGCTGCCATTATGATGTGCACTCATGTTTTCTAATGACCGGAAGTCTTCTACTATACAAAGTATTTAAATCAGGGGTGTCCAAAGTGCGGCCCGGGGGCCATTTGTGGCCCGCAGGTCATTTTTTAACGGCACATTTTAAAAATACGATTGAAAACAATGAAAAACATGATAAGTGGTATAAAAGAGCAAACAGGTGAAATGTAACAAGAAAATGTCGCAATGTATACTCCAATAACACAAAGCTGCCATTCAGGCTGTTTCTTTCTTCAATGTCATTATGAATTATTGACCTGTTCAAGGCTCCAATTATGTCACATCTGAGATATTTTTGGGGGAAATGTTGCATATTTTGTGTTTGCCATATAAAAAAACTGAGTTGTTTTTTTATAAAGAAGGGCCTCAAACGAACAAACGAAAAACACAGACAACAATAAAACGTATAATTGACGGATAGATCTGAAGTTGATCTCGAGATTATTGTGTTAAAAGTAAACAGTAAAAAAAAAAATAGAATTTATTTTTTAACACTAATTATTTGGATCCCCAATAATTTTAGTGTGATTTGTTTTTAAGTGTCGTTGCTCAAAAAATAATAATGAATTCAAATCAATGTTGTTATGAGTTATTGACCTTTTTAAGGCTCCAGTTATTATATAATGTCAAATATTCCACTTAAAAATTTTACTGTGTGAAAATATTGCATATTTTGTGTTATTTCCATAAAAAAACAGGGTTTTCTTTGACAAAAAGAGCATACGACTTAAATCTTTAAAACCGTTATATTGCCAGATAGACCTAATGTTGATCTAGAGATTTAAAACTTGAATGATAATAAAAATAATAATACTGAATAATGACACATTTTTAATATTTTTTTGACCGAAACCCTTTGGGGTCCCCGGGATCAAGCCTGAGTGGAGGCCTAAATGTATATTTTTTATACATATATTGTGTTGGTTTTTAAAAGAAAAAATATCAAAAGGGCCCCCGCTTGCTTTGATTTTTCAGAATGCGGCCCTCAGTGGAAAATGTTTGGACACCCCTGATTTAAATGGTCAGAATCTGCGCTTTTGCATGATATATATTAGTTACTATGGTACTCTAATTAGTTACTATGGTCATCTAACTAGTTACTATGGTCATATAATTAGTTACTATGGTCATCTAATTAGTTACTATGGTAATCTAATTAGTTACTATGGTCATCTAATTAGTTACTATGGTCATCTAATTAGTTGCTATGGTCATCTAATTAGTTACTATGGTCATCTAAGTCACAGCAGCTCAGACGAGGCACCAAGTAGTGTGGGTGGGGAGCGTTTCCACAGAGTGTTTCTAGAGTGGCCTGAAATGCGGGTGTCAGGGACAGACGTAGAAGGGGGTTTTTACAACAAAGTTCTACAAGAAAAGTGATATTATATCAGATTGTAGGTGTTTTTTTTTACCCTTCACATTCATATTTCGCCATCGTGGATGGAGAGGGGGTGTGAGAGGTAAAAGAGGAGTGACGTTCATATGTTGTCAATATTCAGTGTTTTATCGTTCATAGTCAATATCGTAAATCCCACATTCTTTATATTCATGTACATTTTGGGTGTCTCATTCAGTAGAAAATGTAAAATTCCATTCCGTTTCCTAAGGCGGTCTGTCATAACGTTTTTAGCATTCAATCCGACATTATTGTGAGTTTTTGTATTAGTGTTCCTAAAATTAGGCCCGAAACACACACATATTGTACAGCAGATTGTCACAGCTTATATATATGTGTGTGTGTGTGGGTGCGTATTGTTGGAAGCAGATCAGAATCATATCCATATTTAAGTGTTACTTCTTTCTAAACTCCTATAGTCTATAACAAAGAAGGGAAAAAACATATATAAGTTGCACCGGAGTATAAGGCGCACCGGCCGAAAATGCATAATAAAGAAGGGAAAAAACATATATAAGTCGCAGCGAAGTACAGGTATAAGTCACGCCGGCCGAAAATGCATAATAAAGAAGGAAAAAAAACATATATAAGTCGCACCGGCCGAAAATGCACAACAAAGAAAGAAAAAAAACATATATAAGTCGCACTGGAGTATAAGTTGCACCGGCCGAAAATGCATAATAAAGAAGGGGAAAAACATATATAAGTCGCACCGCAGTATAAGTCGCACCGGACAAAAATTCATAATAAAGAAGGAAAAAAACATATATAAGTCGCACTGGAGTATAAGTCGCATTTTTTGGGGGAAATGTATTTGCTAAAAGCCAACAGCAAGAATAGACATTTGAAAGGCAATTTAAAATGTCTAAAGAATAGTGAACAACAGGCTGAATAAGTGTACGTTATATGAGGCATAAATAACCAACTGGTATGTTAACGTAACATATTATGGTAAGAGTCATTCAAATAACTATAACATATAGAACATGCTATACGTTTACCAAACAATCTGTCACTCCTAATCGCTAAATCCCATGAAATCTTATACGTCTAGTCTCTTACGTGAATGACATCAATAATATTATTTCATATTTTACGCTAATGTGTTAATCATTTCACACATAAGTCGCTCCTGAGTATAAGTCGCACCAACTATGAAAAAACTGCCACTTATAGTCTGAAAAATACGGTAATCACTGGGAAACTAACAATTTAATTACAGTGTTTCTTTTTGCAGACATTTTAAACGGAGAAAAAAAACCCCTTTCTTCTGTTTCTCCAGGGAAGCCATGATGCAAAGTTACAAGAAGACTCTTACCATTGTCCTCACTGATCATCCCAGCCAGGGTGAAGAGGCCAAAAACCACCAGGGAGAACACCACGGTCAGAGCCTCCAGCCCCGCAAAGAGAGAGACCATCGCCGTCTCCGGGGGGGGGGAAAGAAGGACCTTTATTTGGCTTCCCGGCACAGGTCAGCACGCGCTTGACTGTTCCTCACTTGAAAGAGGAGGAAAGTGCAGACTTACACCTCTCATGTTCAAGCCATATCACGTTAGCCCAAATTATTCATGGCTTTTGTGCGTTCTCGTGCAACACCTGTGCTGAACTACATCCATAGTAGTCAACAAACTGCTCATTGTTGGTCAATACAGTGTCAAAAGTGAGCAGGACCATAAATACTCCAATCCAGGGGTGACCATTATGTGGATGGCGAGCTAGCCGTCGATGGTGGAGGGTGTGTCCGTCCATCGCCAGCCCGGCATTCAAAAAATAGACTATGACGTCACTTGATTGACATTCAAGGTACCCATCAATTATTGTTATAGGTGGGTTGCGATCACGTGTGTCAGGTTCAAACACTGATGACATTTATTAAACAGACAAGAAGCAAGGAATTAAACAGAGACAGAATTCAATTTAGCTCATTGAGGAGAAACGTCTGGGCTGCACTCTTTGTACAGTCTTACACCACGCTCTGACCAAAAAGGTCCACGCCTACTCTTTTATTTGGATATTCCCTGATTACATGGCAACAGCTGTTTCTAAAGGAAGGGGGTCGTAAACAGCCGTTGCCTTTGGTTACAAAACAGTTCAAAGAAAAGGTGCCTGGAGGGGGGGTGAGGTCCTGCTTCCTCTCCGCTTTGCAGATCTCGGGTCAAGACAAAATCTTCCTGTGGATTACAATAGATCAAAGAAACCGACACCTTCATGTCGATTCCCATCCTACACAGTGGAGTTTTACAAGCCTTTTGATTGGTAAGATTAAAGACAGCTTCTGTCTGCTCGCCGGGGAACTCATTGAAACACAAAGATTTGTGATAACTCAGATACAATTATTCTTACAACGTGACCTCGAGGCACTTCCAGGTTTCAGGCGAGGGTCCAAGCGATGGTCTGCTGCAGACTCGAATTATTTTGTGATTTATTTTATTTTATACGCTAGGCTAAGCCACAGCGCCTCAAATGTTATCTTTTTTTTGTAAACTGAATTTATTAGGAAAAACATGAAAAAAAAGAAGTATTTTCTGAAGAAAAGTTTTAAAAAAAACAAAACAAAAACATGAGCAGCATGAGACGACCACCGCACCACCAAAGTCTGACTTTCTCCAAGCATCAGTCGTCATATTCCGTGTACTTTAAGAAAAAATGACCGACAGGAAGGCGAGACACGCTTTCTATTGCAACCGTACCTGCCGTCAAAACTCTGAAGACCGACCGCACAGTTCCTGTTTTCACAATAAAAGTGGTGCTCCATCCTGCCTGCGCTAACCAAATAAGAGTCTCAGAAAGCTAGCGCACACAAGCTAGCAAGCTACGGAGTTAGCCGCCAATGTATTTCTTGTAAAGTGCATAAAAAGGAGAATGGACAAATAAGATGGCAAAAAGCAAGCACTTACATGTGGTATTGGACAGAAAGGAGCACTTTTGGAAATGTAAAATCAAAAATGTGGAAGTTGTCATCACTACCGTCTGATTCCAATCAATGCAAGTCATCTAAGGCTGCAACTAACGATTATTTTTCTATCGATTAATCTATAGATTATTTTTTCGATTAATCGGTTAATCTATAGATTATTTTTTCGATTCATCTATAGATTATTTTTCCTTTTACCGATTATTTTTTTTATTCAAAATGAAGAAAAAATAAATGTAGGCCAGTTTTTTCAAAAGGCATGGCTTTTATTTACAAAAAAAAAAAGTATGGCCACTCAGTCAACATTGACAACAACATGACAAAATATTCTGTAACAATGTAAACATTTAAAACTTTTAACATTTAACAAAATTAAAAGTAGCTTATTTGCTTTTTAATGTGCAAATATAAAAGTAAACATCCAGTGCAAATCGTAATATTCTGCAATAGTATAAGCATTTCAAAAGTAAAAGTATTGCTTATTTTGCTTTAAAATGTGCAAAAATAAAGATAAACATCCAATACAAAAAAGTGCCAATCTAAATATTCTGGAGCACTGTAAACATTAAGTATTGCTTTTAAAATGTGCAAAATAAACATCCAGTCCAACACAGTACACAATAACCAATTCTACTCATTCCAGTGAGTGACTAACAGTTGTAATGAAGAAAGGTTAGCATGTCTACATGCTCTGGTTCTTTTCTTGTTTACAATATTCCCAGCAGCTGAAAATAAGCGCTCAGAAGGGGTCGATGTGGCTGGAACTGAGAGCTAATTACCGGTAGCCTTCACCTCAAGCCAGGACTGCGAGTGAGCTGAGCTCCAGTTTATATTCCTAGAAGGTCAACGGGCTCATAGTAGGGATGTGCGTATCGATCCTGTGGTATCGATATATCGATACTCACACGCTACTCATTTGGCATCACTTTTCTGAAAAAAGTATCGATATAAACCAAAAAACGGCGTGTGGGGGGTGCAAGCATCACTTTCAGATGTTTTTGATGACTTACTTAACTTACTATGTGCTGGGACACCCCTGTACCTGGCAGAGTATAGAGCTGGCCCAGTCACATGACAGGAGACAGCGAATGAGCGTCGTCAACGTGCAACACACACACAGCCAGCCGACAGCGATGCAGCCAGGCATATCCAGTGTTGTCCAATTGTTGACTTAAAACAGGCATTGTTTTTTTGTTTTTTTAGTAATGTTTACTGAATATTTTTGTTTAAATGATTATCCTAAATTCAAATAATTTCCACACAGGGGAATTTACTGTTAGTTGAAAATTGCTTGAGTATTTAAAACAAGATAAGAAAGGGATAACATTTGGAGATTCTTCATCTTTGCATTAGTTTTATTTTTTTCCAAGAAAATCTTGAAATATATGATTGAATGTGATTTTGGTTTTAATCTGTAACATCATTTCTTACATTTTGAAAACATTAGCCTATTTCATATTTCATTAATTGCTAATTATATCACAAACTTTAAAAAATAACTGCAGCTTCTTGCGATTCGGATTTGACAGTTAATTGGAAAGCCCTAATATCTAATTATTATTATATATAATTATTATTATATATAATATTTAATTTATTTTTCATATTTGTTATTTATTTAAATTTTACTTTTATTATATATTGACCATAATAAATGTGGTATAAATGGTCTGTATTTGTCTTGTGATTGGTCTTAAATAATAACAATAGTAATAATATTTTTGACTGACAAAAATTGCCAATAAGAAATTAATGGTATCGGTATCGATGAAAAGGCAAGATAAAGTATCGGTATCGTATCGAATCCTAAAAGTGTGGTATCGCCCATCCCTAGCTCATAGTGATGTTACTAGTAGTTGACTGGGAGGTGTTTATTATCATTTGGGGAGAGTCCGCTGCCTGATGCTCACCTGCTAAACACCTATCTGCTCCACGCTGAAGCGCTGACTACATGCGCTATGAATACACACTGCTGATTGGCTGGTAACGTTTTGAATACGCACTGCTGATTGGCTGATAACGCTTTGTATAACGCTTTGTATGTACCAATCAGATGGTTGTGTGGGTGGGACAATGCTGCGTGCTGAGACAGAGGCAGCCGCAGAAGGAGCGAAGCAGCTTGTTAAGACTTTAGCAGCTAAAGTTAGCTTTAGCTTAGAAACTCGTTCGGTACACCCCCGTACCGAACCAAAAGCCCCATACCGAAACGGTTCAATACAAAACACGTACCGTTACACCCCTAGCAGATACAAATGACACATTCATGTTTTTGTGTAATGATGACAACGTATACTCGCGCGGACGATTGACTAGTTGATGGTTTTCTTTTCAAATGCTCGTTCATAGCCGTTGTGCTGCCTATGCTATGATAGGCCATTTACGCTCAACACAGTGTGCATACAACAACATTATTAGGCCGTGTATTGAAATACTCCCACACTTTTGACCACTTTTGGCGTGATTTTTTCCCCCTCGCTCGCACAGTCTGCTTTGCGCTCCGCCATGACGGTAGTGTGACGTAAATATGCGACGCGTCGACGCACAAAAACGGCGTCGACGTATTTACGTAACCGATGACGTCGACTACGTCGACGCGTCGTTTCAGCCTTAAAGTCATCACAATCATAACAACTTATATTCTTTATATGTTGAAGAGGTTCATTTAGCCTATTTATAAATGGTTGATTTATATATGCTAGTAAGGTAAAGTTTTGTACTGGTAGCCGAAACTTGTCAGGCACAAAACTTGACCTTACTAGCATATATAAATCAACCATTTATAAAAAAAAATATACACTACCGTTCAAAAGTTTGGGGTCACCCAAACAATTTAGTTGAATAGCCTTCATTTCTAAGAACAAGAATAGACTGTCGCGTTTCACATGAAAGTTCTCTTTTTCTGGCCATTTTGAGCGTTTAATTGACCCCACAAATGTGATGCTCCAGAAACTCAATCTGCTCAAAGGAAGGTCCGTTTTGTAGCTTCTGTAACGAGCTAAAGTGTTTTCAGATGTGTGAACATGATTGCGCAAGGGTTTTCTAATCATCAATTAGCCTTCTGAGCCAATGAGCAAACACATTGTACCATTAGAACACTGGAGTGATAGTTGCTGGAAATGGGCCTCTATACACCTATGTAGATATTGCGCCAAAAAGCAGACATTTGCAGCTAGAATAGTCATTTAGCACATTAGCAATGTATAGAGTGTATTTCTTTCAAGTTAAGACTAGTTTAAAGTTATCTTCATTGAAAAGTACAGTGCTTTTCCTTCAAAAATAAGGACATTTACATGTGACCCCAAACTTTTCAACGGTAGTGTATATGTTTTTTTCCGTCTTTATTATGCATTTTCAGCCGGAGCGACTTATACTCCGGAGCGACTTATACTCCGAAAATTACGGTACTCATTACTTGAGCAGTTTTTTCATGGAATACTTCCTTACATTTGAGCTACATGACATGGTAAACATGTGTTTATACAACTAGAGGTTAAAGTTAGGGTGTGTAACCTTCTTAACCCCCTAACACAGGGGTGTGGAACACGGTTACGCTGAGGGCCACATCGTAGTTATGGCTGCCTAAGAGGGCCGCTTGTAACCGTACATCATTTATGAATATAAATGTATAAGAATTCACCTCATGATATTATACAATTAATTGCTGTGCATTTGATTATTATATTTGTATTACATTCACTGTAAAAAAAAAATTAAAAAATAGATTTTTCAGTAAAAATAAACAAACTGGAAGCTGAGTCTAAACAACTTCCCCGTAAAATCTACAAGGGTTTTTACAGCATATTACTGTAAATGGAAAAACGATACTAAAGTTTTTTTTTACTGTAAAATCCTGGCAACTGAGCTGCCAGTTTTACTACTGTAAAATGTTTTGTCATTTCTAAAGTGAACAATTTAAAGAATAACTTGCTGTAATATAACTCAAGCAGATATTTATTTTGTTTTAATTCTAAAAAGTTTCAAATTCATGATAGTATTATATTTGTTGCATTATTAGATAATAAAGTTTAAAAGATACTCAATGCATACATGCATATACACCAGACCTGGGCATTCTGCGGCCCGAGGGCCACATCCGGCCCTTTGTGCGTCCCTGTCCGGCCCGCGTGAGGCCAATTATAAATTACAAAATACATTTTAAAAAGTATCTATGTGGAGTGTGCAATACAACGGTGCTGCTTTTGTTTTGAAAAGCGTTATTTGTATTACTTCCGTGTGGACGTATGCGCGTGCGTGATTGTGAGTGAATGTGAACAGCTGCAATCACAAATGACAAAATAAAGTTGAAAAAACATCTATGTCGTGCGCGCAATACAACTGTGCTGCTTTTATTTTGAAAAGTATTATTTATGGGCGTGTGTCCGTGTGTAACCTGCGAGTGAAGGTGCACATGCAGCGACAAGTGATGCACGGTTTACACCCGAGACGCTAAAAAGAGAAAAGTTGATGAGGAATGCCGTGTTTTCAACAAGACATGGACTGCCAAGCAACGTTCCCTCTAAGGTGCGTGCCTGCGCAATTGCGCACTGCTCAAGCGTCCTCTGCGCACAGCAAATATATGCCGCGCGCCAAATCAAATCCCATCTGAATTCTAAACAAAATAAACATATTTATTCTATGTAATTTTGCAATGCAACTTTGAGTGACAGTGACAACAAGCGGCCCTAACGGTGTTCGTCAACACCGTTCAATTGAACACCGTTCAATTATTGTAACGTCTATCGAGATGCTTCGAGGCCAGGAATTATATCGATCACTTTATTGAGCAAAACTGTTTATATTCGGACATAACCACACCAAAAACATGAGTTTTCACACTTCTATCTGGAAAAACTAGTCATTTTCTGCCGTACAAACCAGGCCAAAACAAACTTGTCATCTGTCACCAACACGCATAGCACTAAACCACTGGTGCGTTTATGGCCACACAAAAAGTCGGACAACTCAAACACCACACAAAGTTACACTATGACTCCTCAGTCATACGTGTGCTTATTTTACTGTCATTTATTATTAATGTTAATTCATTTATATTAGTCATGGAATGCTGTTACACACACTATGTTGAAGTATTACTATTATTATTAATTATTATTATTATTATTTATCTTACGGTATATATCAAAAATAATATTGAGCAAAATTTTATTGAAATATTGTCGATGTGGCCCTCCAGCAGTGCTCGGGTAGCTCATGCGGCCCCCGGTAAAAATTAATTGCCCACCCCTGATATACACAGTATACACATCTATACATAAATGCATATATACGCATATACACACTTATATACACATCCATACATATATACACATCTATACATACATACATATATACAGTATACACACATATACACATCCATACATATATACACATCTATACATACATACATATGTACAGTATACACTTATATACACATCCATACATATATACACATCTATACATACATACATATATACAGTATACACACTTATATACACATCCATACATATATACACATCTATACATACATACATATATACAGTATACACACTTATATACACATCCATACATATATACACATCCATACATATATACACATCTATACATACATACATATATACAGTATACACACTTATATACACATCTATACATATATACACATCTATACATACATACATATATACAGTATACACACTTATATACACATCCATACATATATACACATCTATACATACATACATATATACAGTATACACACTTATATACACATCCATACATATATACACATCTATACATACATACATATATACAGTATACACACTTATATACACATCCATACATATATACACATCTATACATACATACATATATACAGTATACACTTATATACACATCCATACATATATACACATCTATACATACATACATATATACAGTATACACACTTATATACACATCCATACATATATACACATCTATACATACATACATATATACAGTATACACACTTATATACACATCCATACATATATACACATCCATACATATATACACATCTATACATACATACATATATACAGTATACACACTTATATACACATCCATACATATATACACATCTATACATACATATATACACATCTATACATACATACATATATACAGTATACACACTTATATACATATCCATACATATATACACATCCATACATACATACATATATACAGTATACACACTTATATACACATCCATACATATATACACATCCATACATATATACACATCTATACATACATACATATATACAGTATACACACTTATATACACATCCATACATATATACACATCTATACATACATACATATATACAGTATACACACTTATATACACATCCATACATATATACACATCTATACATACATACATATATACAGTATACACTTATATACACATCCATACATATATACACATCCATACATATATACACATCTATACATACATACATATATACAGTATACACACTTATATACACATCCATACATATATACACATCTATACATGCATACATATATACAGTATACACACTTATATACACATCCATACATATATACACATCCATACATATATACACATCTATACATACATACATATATACAGTATACACACTTATATACACATCCATACATATATACACATCTATACATGCATACATATATACAGTATACACACTTATATACACATCCATACATATATACACATCCATACATATATACACATCTATACATACATACATATATACAGTATACACACTTATATACACATCCATACATATATACACATACATACATATATACAGTATACACACTTATATACACATCCATACATATATACACATCTATACATACATACATATATACAGTATATACACTTATATACACATCCATACATATATACACATCCATACATATATACACATCTATACATACATACATACATACATATATACAGTATACACACTTATATACACGTCCATACATATATACACATACATACATATATACAGTATACACACTTATATACACATCCATACATATATACACATACATACATATATACAGTATACACACATATACAGTATGTGTCACAATAAAAACATTTAGTAAATGATAAAATGCTCTATTGACTCGTATTATTTCAGGGCTTTCGCGGTCCGCGTTAAATGATGTGGCGGGCCAAATCTGGCCCCCGGCCCTTGAGTTTGACACCGGTGCCCTATCATGCTAACGTTAGCATGCTAATTTTGCAGCCGTACTTCATACAACTTGGTACTCGATACATGCTACCTGTCAGCGTAATCATTTTAGCATGTGTTAGCATTCCTGAAATGTTTGGTGTCGGGTCAGGGCACGGAGGAAGACGTGACCACCTGTGCCGCCTGTGCCAGCCGACTCGCGGCAACCACAAGACGCGAGGGGTGAGGGGAGCGAGGGCCCGTTGAACGTTGCTTGCAGCTTTAATTAGACTGACCATACGTCCTCTTTTCACCGGACATGTCCTCTTTTGTCAGGGCGGAGTTTCTTAAATGCCTCAAATGTCCAGCATTTTGAGTTAGGGTTGCGTGTATTTTCAATGTACGTTCAGGGTTAAGAAGGGGTTAAAAACAAAACAAACAGCAGCATTGGTGAGGGAGGGGCAGAGACAGAGAGAGAGAGAGAGTTATGATAAACGTGCATGCGTCGCCAGGCTCTGCTTTTTATCCATAGATTTATCACATTTAATGTTTTATTATCCATAGCAGGGGTGTCAAAAGTGTGCCCCGGAGGCCATTTGCGGCCCACAGCTAATGTTTTAGAGGCCCACGGCACATTCTAAAAATACTATTCAAATAAACAAAAACATAACAAAAGTGAAATAAAAAAGCTTCAAGGTTAAATGTCATTTAGAAAAAGTTGCAATGTTGACTAATAAAACAAAGCTGTTTTTTTTTTCTTTCAAACTGTCATTGCTCAAAACATAATATTGAATCAAAATCAATGTTGTTATGAATTATTGACCTATCCAAGGTTGCCATTACTTCACATCAAATATTACACTAAGAAAAATATTTTTGGAGGAAGATTTTGCATACATAAAAACATAGCTTTGTTTGACAAAAAAAGGGCGGAAAACAAACAAACAAAAAAACAACATAAAAAAATCTAAAACATTTTGAAATGGGGGATAGATGTGAAGTTGATGTAGACTCCAGAGATTTAAATATAAAATGTATGTATGCCCTGGCACACCATTATCATCATTTCATGACCCAAGCAAAACACTTTTTACACTTTTATACTGAAATTAGGGATGTCCGATAATGGCTTTTTGCCGATATGCCGATATTGTCCAACTCTTTAATTACCGATACCAACCGATACCGATATCAACTGATGTATACAGTCGTGGAATTAACACATTATTATGCCTAATTTGGACAACCAGGTATGGTGAAGATAAGGTACTTTTTAAAAAAAATTGTAAAATAAGATAAATAAATTAAAAACATTTTCTTGAATAAAAAAGAAAGTACAACAATATAAAAACAGTTATATAGAAACTAGTAATTAATGAAAATTTGTCAAATTAACTGTTAAAGGTTAGTACTATTAGTGGAGCAGCAGCACGCACAATCATGTGTGCTTACGGACTGTATCCCTTGCAGACTGTATTGATATATATTGATATATAATGTAGGAACCAGAATATTAATAACAGAAGGAAACAACCCTTTTGTGTGAATGAGTGTAAATGGGGGAGGGAGGTTTTTTGGCTTGGTGCACTAATTGTAAGTGTATCTTGTGTTTTTTATGTTGATTTAATAAAAAATAAAAAAAATAATAAAAATAAATAAAAACGATACTGATAATAAAAAAACCGATACCGATAATTTCCGATATTACATTTTAACGCATTTATCATCTCTAACTGAAATAAATACAACTTATTAAATAAAAACATAGAAAAAACTAGCAGCAGCGGTAAAGTTTAGATCCATGAAGGAAAGAAGAAAGTGAATGAATGTTTATAACGGAATACATTTACATATGTATACACATTTGTTTGCTTTTTTTATTATTATTTTTAAATGAATGAAGTAGCGTTTATGACAACCTTTTTCCAAAACACAATATAGCATGTGAGCTAAAACCGGATGATGCATACGTTTATCTTTTTTTTCTTTCAAATCGCTTACAAAAAAGTGGGGCCCCAAAAAATGTACTGTAGGACCCCATTTTTATGACTTTTGGAAAATTCCTAGCGCCAACACTGTTGTCAACAGAGGAGAAAAAATGCTTTATTGAAATAAATATATTATTTATAAAGCAAGTTGGCAAATGTTGACCTGGTCCCGGCCTTGGCACGCATCTATTTTGGCGTTTCACAACATGCTCAGCCTACTTTAATTGTTTATTCATTTTCCCAAGGCGCCATTTTGTTTGTAATGTGTGTGCTCAGGGTCCACGTGCGCAGGTTGTGTAATCCCATTAGCCGCACCCTTGCTCAGAGGGGGGGAGATTGAGGTTAGTCTAAGCCCTAAATCCTTGCTGTGGGCCGTATGCTTATTACCCAGCATGCACGGCGAAATCCCGCCCGTGGCCCTCGGAGAAAGAGGCTGGCACGCCAACACACCCCCTCCTTCTTGCCCTCCTCCCTCGCTCTCAGCAGGAAGGAGAGGGGTAGTTTCCCCGTCGCCATGACAACCTCACAGCCCGCCATCTCGCTGTTGCCACGGTGATCTGATCCCGCTCCCTTCCTCCTGCACGACCGAGGGGAAGGAAGTCGGGGATCGCCGCGCTCCTTTCGGAGGGAGAGGCGGATGGCCGCCGACAGGAGGGCGGCGTGGAGGCTGTGCGAGTGACGTGGCCTGGCGAGAGCGGGGAGCATGCCCGTGCAGCAGATGACGGTGGTCCCGGCCAGCGCCCCTCGTCCCAAAGACAGGAATGAGGTGAGGGATTGTACTTAGAGATGAAAGTAAGGCTGTGAAGCTTTGGGCATTCCATCCCATTCCTGGAGTGACGATTCCATTCTCCATTCAAGGTGATTCTCACCATGTATTATTAGCTGTAATAATTATAACTCAACTTTGTCAAAACGGGTTGGAAAAGTGCCGTCTGGTTGCGCTAAAAAAGGCTTTTTACAAATGGATTCATATAAAAAAATAAATAAATTAAATACTTTTTTCAATGGATTTTTTTTTGGTTTTTTTGGAATGAATTTAGAATGGGGATGAGTAAGAATGGCATGACGCAAGAACGTAACAAACAATAACACTGTGGACATCAGGGGTGTCCAAAGTGTGGCATAGGGGCCATATTCTTTTTTTTTTTATTGGCCTTCAGCAATTCATTATTAGTGTTCATTATTAATGAGACATAAATAGCTATTACTATCTATCTATCTATCTATCTATCTATCTATCTATCTATCTATCTATCTATCTATCTATCTATCTATCTATCTATCTATCTATCTATCTATCTATCTATCTATCTATCTATCTATCTATCTATCTATCTATCTATCTATCTATCTATCTATCTATCTATCCATCCATCCATCCATCCATCCATCCATCCATCCATCCATCCATCCATCCATCCATCCATCCATCCATCCATCCATCCATCCATCCATCCATCCATCCATCCATCCATCCATCCATCCATCCATCCATCCATCCATCCATCCATCCATCCATCCATCCATCCATCCATCCATCCATCCATCCATCCATCCATCCATCCATCCATCCATCCATCCATCTATCTATCCATCTATCTATCTATCTATCTATCTATCTATCTATCTATCTATCTATCTATCTATCTATCTATCTATCAACGTGTTTGTATACATGTACGTGTATGTATATATGTATTTTTATATGTGTATGTATATAAATATGTGTGTATATATATATATAGATGTGTATACTGTATATATGTGTATGTATGTATAGAGGTGTATATAAGTGTGTATACTGTATATATATATATGCATTTATGTATAGATGTGTATACTATATATATATATGTATATATGCATTTATGTATGGATGTGTGTATACTGTATATATGTGTATATATGTATATATGCATGTATGTATAAATGTGTATATACAGTATGTGTATATGCATGTATGTATAAATGTGTATATACAGTATGTATATATGCATGTATGTATAAATGTGTATATACAGTATGTATATATGCATGTATGTATATATGCATTTATGTATATATGCATTTATGTATATATGCATTTATGTATAGATGTGTATACTATATATATGTGTATATGCATTCATGTATGGATGTGTGTATACTGTATATATGTGTATATATATGTATATATGCATGTACGTATAAATGTGTATATACAGTATGTATATATGCATGTATGTATAAATGTGTATATACAGTATGTATATATGCATTTATGTATATATGCATTTATGTATATATGCATTTATGTATAGATGTGTATACTGTATATATGTATATATGCATTTATGTATATATGCATTTATGTATAGATGTGTATACTGTATATATGTATACATGCATTTATGTATGGATGTGTGTATACTGTATATATGTGTATGTATGTATATATGCATGTATGTATAAATGTGTATACTGTATATATGTATATATGTGTATATATGTATATATGCATGTATGTATAAATGTGTATATACAGTATGTATGTATGCATTTATGTATATATGCATTTATGTATAGATGTGTATACTGTATATATGTGTATATGCATTTATGTATGGATGTGTGTATACTGTATATATGTGTATGTATGTATATATGCATGTATGTATAAATGTGTATACTGTATATATGTATATATGTGTATATATGTATATATGCATGTATGTATAAATGTGTATATACAGTATGTATATATGCATTTATGTATATATGCATTTATGTATAGATGTGTATACTGTATATATGTGTATATGCATTTATGTATGGATGTGTGTATACTGTATATATGTGTATATATGTATATATGCATGTATGTATAAATGTGTATATACAGTATGTATATATGCATGTATGTATAAATGTGCATATATGTGTGTATACTGTATATATGTGTATATATGTATATATGCATTTATGTATAGATGTGTATATACAGTATGTATATATGCATGTATGTATGGATGTGTGTATACTGTATATATGTGTATATATGTATATATGCATGTATGTATGTATAAATGTGTATATACAGTATGTATATATGCATGTATGTATAGATGTGCATATATGTGTGTATACTGTATATATGTATATATGCATTTATGTATAGATGTGTATACTGTATATATGTATCTATGCATTTATGTATGGATGTGTGTATACTGTATATATGTGTATATATGTATATATGCATGTATGTATAAATGTGTATATACAGTATGTATATATGCATGTATGTATAAATATGTATATACAGTATGTATATATGCATGTATGTATAAATGTGTATATACATTATGTATATATGCATGTATGTATAAATGTGTATATACAGTATGTATATATGCATGTATGTATAAATGTGTATATACATTATATATATATGCATTTATGTATACATGTATATATGCATTTATGTATATATGTATATATGCATTTATGTATGGATGTGTATACTGTATATATGCATGTATGTATAGATGTGTATACTGTATATATGTATACATGCATTTATGTATGGATGTGTGTATACTGTATATATGTGTATATATGTATATATGCATGTATGTATACATGTGTATATACAGTATGTATATATGCATGTATGTATAAATGTGTATATACAGTATGTATATATGCATGTTTGTATAAATGTGTATATACAGTATGTATATATGCATGTATGTATAAATGTGTATATACAGTATGTATGTATGCATTTATGTATATATGCATTTATGTATAGATGTGTATACTGTATATATGTATATATGCATTTATGTATGGATGTGTGTATACTGTATATATGTGTATTTATGTATATATGCATGTATGTATAAATGTGTATATACAGTATGTATATATGCATGTAAGTATAAATGTGTATATACAGTATGTATACCTGTATATGCATTTATGTATACATGCATTTATGTATATATGTATATATGCATTTATGTATATATGCATTTATGTATAGATGTGTATACTGTATATATGTATATATGCATTTATGTATGGATGTGTGTATACTGTATATATGTGTATATATGTATATATGCATGTATGTATAAATGTGTATACTGTATATATGTGTATATATGTATATATGCATGTATGTATAAATGTGGATATACAATATGTATATATGCATGTATGTATAAATGTGTATATACAGTATATATATATATGCATTTATGTATATATGCATTTATGTATATATGTATATATGCATTTATGTATGGATATGTGTATACTGTATATATGTGTATATATGTATATATGCATGTATGTATATATGTGTATATATGTATATATGCATGTATGTATAAATGTGTATATACAGAAAGTATATATGCATGTATGTATAAATGTGTATATACAGTATGTATATATGCATGTATGTATAAATGTGTATATACCGTATGTATATATGCATGTATGTATAGATGTGTATATATGTGTGTATACTCTATATATGTGTATATATGCATTTATGTATAGATGTGTGTATACTGTATAAATTATCGGCCGATAAATGCTTTAAAATGTAATATCAGAAATTATTGGTATCGTTTTTTTTATTATCGGTATCATTTTTTTGTTTTTTTTTATTAAATGAACATAAAAAACACAAGATACACTTACAATTAGTGCACCAACCCAAAAAACCTCCCTCCCCCATTTACACTCATTCACACAAAAGGGTTGTTTCTTTCTGTTATTAATATTCTGCTTCCTACATTATATATCAATATATATCAATACAGTCTACAAGGAATACAGTCCGTAAGCACACATGATTGTGCGTGCTGCTGCTCCACTAATAGTACTAACCTTTAACACTTCATTTGACTCATTTTCATTCATTACTAGTTTCTATGTAACTGTTTTTATATTGTTTTACTTTCTTTTTTATTCAAGAAAATGTTTTTTATTTATTTATCTTATTTTATTGCATTTTTTAAAAAAGTACCTTATCTTCACCATACCTGGTTGTCCAAATTAGGCATAATAATGTGTTAATTCCACCACTGTATATATCGGTATCGGTAATTAAAGAGTTGGACAATATCGGAATATCGGATATCGGCAAAAAGCCATTATTGGACATCCCTAGTATATATATATATGTTTATATGCATGTATGTATAGATGTGTTTGTGTGTATACTGTATATACAGTATGTGTATATACTCTATGTATATATGTATACATGTATGGGTGTGTATATATGTATACATGTATAGATGTGTGTATACTGTGTAAATGTGTATATATGTATGTATATATGTGTGTATATGTATATATGTGTGTATATACAGTATGTATACATATGTATGTATATATTAGGGGTGTAACGATTCGTTTTAACTTAAATTCAATTCGATATTTGCGGTTAACGATATGATTCAGGGACTATATTATTTGTCATTGAGTTGAAATCGATTCAGTAACTTTTTAGCAAAAGTAAAAAACAAGCAGTGTGACTGTGAAATAAAGAGTGGACACTGCAGGGGAGGGTTCCTATATTCCTGTTATATCTTGTAAGATAATTATGGATAGATGAATTATGGATACAAACAAACAAGTAAACAACAATTATTGGCCAATACAATCACATCTTATTTGAATAACACTTTAAGTTGAATTAGGAAAAGGAAACTTTTTCTGCTCTCATTTTCAACATTCAATAAATGTTCAATTAAAGTATAATAACCAACGTTTTAAGCGTAGATTTAGCTGCTAAATAGAGTTTGGCTATACAGTATGTGATCTCCACCCTGGCATCCAATGAAGGACAGTGTGCAGGTGTTAGGAAGCAGGATGTTAACCCCTCACTTCCTCATTTCATTTACAGTTTGTCCCTCATAATGTGTACAAAATAACATGTGTATAAATGACACAATATGTTACTGCATAGACTAATTAGGAGTCTTTGTTTGTTTACTTACTACTAAAAGACAAGTTGTTGAGTATGTTCACTATTTTATTTAAGGACTAAATGACAATAATAAACATATGTTTCATGTACACTAAGATTTTTGGTTAAAATGAAGCCAATAATGACTTTTTTGTGGTCCCCTTGAGTTAGAAAAGTATCAAAGTACCAAAAAGTATCGAAATACATTTTGGTACCGGTACCAAAATATTGGTATCGGGACACATATATATATATATATATATATATATATATATATATATATATATATATATATATATATATATATATATATATAGTTAGGTGATCCCAGAGTGTTCAAAAATGCCACAAATATTCGCAGACATAAGGTATATATATATATATATACATATATATATATATATATATATATACATATATATATATATATATATATATATATATACATATATATATATATATATATATATATACATATACATATATATATATATATATATATATATATATATATATATATATATATATATATATATATATATATATATATATATATATATATATATATATATATACCTTATGTCTGCGAATATTTGTGGCATTTTTGAACACTCTGGGATCACCTAACTAACAAACCAGCAGTGAGAGGTGATCCTTCATTGGCTTTTGTCTAGGGATGTCCGATAATATATATATATATATATATATATATATATATATATATATATATATATATATATATATATATATATATATATATATATATATATATATATATATATATATATTATCG
>NC_084752.1:45509659-45519659 GCF_033978785.1 Entelurus aequoreus | reverse complement strand
GTGACGTTTTTGGAGTAAAATGACGACTTTTGTCATCATTTTGCCAAGTAAAATTCTGATTGTTATTATAACGTTGCCAAAAATGTAAAGTTTTCTTATAAAATTGTGACTTTTGTCGAGTAAAGTTAAGACTCTTTTCATAAAATTGCCAAAATGTTAAGCCTTTCTTGTCAAATTTGGACTTGCGTTGAGTAAAATGACGACTTTTATCATAATACTGCCAAAATTCTAAGTTTTTCTTGCGAAATTGTGACCTTTTTTTGTGAAACTCCAACTAACTTTTTTATATGTGCATAGTATGTATATATTATTAATGTTGTAAATACACTTCTTTATATATCTAGAAAGGCTGGTCCTAAAGAGGGAGGCATTTTTCTCTGGTCTCAAGAAGAACAAATACAAGTGTGTGTGTGTGTGTGTGTGTGTGTGTGTGTGTGTGTGTGTGTGTGTGTGTGTGTGTGTGGGCGTGTGTCTCAGCCTCCATTATCAGCTGACAGGCTTTTATAACTCCTTATGTAGTTTGATGTTTCCTCAACAGAGTGTGACATCACCACATTACAAATCACAAATCAGGTTACGTGTCACACACACACACACACACACACACACACACACCTAAACAATACCAATGCGTGTTTAGTTTTTTTAGACAGCGTAAATGGCGGAGAAGACAGATTTACTGAAGATGTGAAGTCTGTTGGAAGAGTTGACCCTTTATGTCAATTTTGGCATCTTATTTGTCCAGCTTCCATACTCCTTTTAATGCACTTTACAAGAAATACATTGGTGGCTAACTCCGTAGCTTGCTAGCTTGTGCACGCCAGCTTTCCGAGACTCTTATTTTGTTAGCGCAGGCAGGATGAAGCAGAGCATTTATTGTGCAACTGTGCAGTCGGTCTTTGGAGTTTTGACGGCAGGTACGGCGCGAGAATCTGTTGAAATTAAAAGTGTTTCTGGCCTTTCTGTCGGTCGTTTTTTCTTAATAATGACGCGGCAGCAGCCAGCGTCATCTCACAAGACCCTCGGGTGCGGTGAATGTCAATCAAGTGACCAAAGTCACGCCATAGTGAAAATTTATAATCACTAATTTTTAGGACTATTTTTTTAATGCCTGGCTGGCGATGGACTGACACACCCTCCACCATCCACCGCTAGCTCGCCACCCACGTGATGTGCACCCCTGTTTTAGATGATATTTGGTTTAGTTTTTTTGGATGCACTGGCAACTTATGCCTGGTTCACACCAACGGCACTTGCCGCGCTTTAAAGCGGCGAACAAAGCGCCGTCATTTTTGTCAATTTTTCCACGAATATCCCGATCTCCGAAGTAATGTTATGCTTTGATACGCTCTGATACAAATTAGTTGTAAATACACTTTGGGGGGACGAATTACCGTTCCTCACGATTTGATGCCGCTTTGATATGCTTTAAATTCCGCTTTGATACGTTTTATTACGCTTTATTGAACTTTATTATGCTTTGATGCGATCCTGACACTTTAAATCAGGCTCTGACACGATTATCAAGCTCTGTTGTGCATTGGAATTAATGTGTCATGAACATTATGAACATTAATTTGTAATAATGACTTTGAAATGTGATATTGTTGTGTAATTATGTGCAATTTGGAAGATGCTGTGATTATTATTTTGTGAATTTGATGAATAAATTGCATGCCCACACATAATATAATAAAAAAGAGAAATATGATAAACAAATAAGTTAAAAAAAAATGTGAAAAACTCAGATACTAAGTTTTCCCCACATTTTTTTTGATTTATCTATTTATTTGATTTCTCTTTTTGTTTTATTATATACAGGATAAAACACATAATGTAATAAAAAAGACAAATATGATAAACAAATAAGTAAAAAAAAAGTGAAAAACTCAGTATACTGTTTTCCACACATTTTTTATATTCATTTATTTTTTCAATTTCTCTTTTTTTTCCGTTATATTATGTTTATTATTTATTATGTTTTATATTCATTTATATTTTCAATTTCTCTTTTTTTTCCGTTATATGTTTATTATTTATTATGTTTTATATTCATTTATTTTTTCAATTTCTCTTTTTTCCCCCGTTATATTATGTTTATTATTTATTATTTATTATGTTTTATATTCATTTGTTTTTTCAATTTCTCTTTTTTCCCCCCGTTATATTATGTTTATTATTTATTATGTTTTATATTCATTTGTTTTTTCAATTTCTCTTTTTTTTCCGTTATATTATGTTTATTATTTATTATGTTTTATATTCATTTATTTTTTCAATTCCTCTTATTTTTTCGTTATATTATGTTTATTATTTATTATGTTTTATATCCATTTATTTTTTAAATTTCTCTTCTTTTTTCGTTATATTATGTTTACTATTTATTATGTTTTATATTCATTTGTTTTTTCAATTTCTCTTTTTTTCCCGTTATATTATGTTTATTATTTATTATGTTTTATATTCATTTATATTTTCAATTTCTCTTTTTTTCCCGTTATATTATGTTTATTATTTATTATGTTTTATATTCATTTATTTTTTCAATTTCTCTTTTTTCCCCCGTTATATTATGTTTATTATTTATTATGTTTTATATTCATTTGTTTTTTCAATTTCTCTTTTTTCCCCCCGTTATATTATGTTTATTATTTATTATGTTTTATATTCATTTGTTTTTTCAATTTCTCTTTTTTTTCCGTTATATTATGTTTATTATTTATTATGTTTTATATTAATTTATTTTTTCAATTTCTCTTCTTTTTTCGTTATATTATGTTTATTATTTATTATGTTTTATATTCATTTGTTTTTTCAATTTCTCTTTTTTTCCCGTTATATTATGTTTATTATTTATTATGTTTTATATTCATTTGTTTTTTCAATTTCTCTTTTTTTCCGTTATATTATGTTTATTATTTATTATGTTTTATATTAATTTATTTGTTCAATTTCTCTTCTTTTTTCGTTATATTATGTTTATTATTTATTATGTTTTATATTCATTTATTTTTTCAATTCCTCTTCTTTTTTCGTTATATTTTGTTTATTATTTATTATGTTTTATATTCATTTGTTTTTTCAATTTCTCTATTTTTTTCCGGTATATTATGTTTATTATTTATTATGTTTTATATTCATTTATTTTTTCAATTTCTCTTCTTTTTTCGTTATATTATGTTTATTATTTATTATGTTTTATATTCATTTATTTTTTCAATTTCTCTTTTTTTTCCGTTATATTATGCAAATTTCACCACATCTAGTGTGTGTGTGACAATCATTGGTATCTTTAATCTTAATCTTTATTATGTTTTATATCTTCATTGCTTTTATTTCTTTGTCCTCTTAATAAATATCTATCTTTCATTTCTTATGCTAGTTGACAATAATAAAAGGCATTTCTTTTATTTTTTATATTCAATGTCACTAGTCAATATCACAGTCACTTCCTATTTGTAGTTGTAGACTGGGGTCCGCGCTTTGAACCAAGATCTGTTAAGCTTTCCTACGCTTTGAGTCAAGCTTTGCTGAGCTTTGTCACGCTTTCATACGATCTCGGCGCTTTATTCCATCCTCGACAGAGTGCCAAATTTTTTTAAACCTTTTAAAAAAATTTGGCGAACTTGCCGCATGTCCCGCTTCACTACAAGCTTTCCCACGATCCATTACGACCCTCACGCTTTAATCAGGCTTTGTTTACGCTTTAACGCCGCTTTGCATGCCGCTTTAAAGCGCCGTCAAAGTGCCGTTGGTGTGAACCTAGCATTACTGGCACTTTCAAAGAAAAAGTGCTTAGAGCGGCCTTTTAATAGAGACACATTGCACAACTGCGTGGTCTTACTTCCTGGCAGGAGGACAGCCAGGTTGTAAGAGGATTGCCTGCTTTGACTCCAGCAAGATGTCACGTGGGCCAGTGGGGCTTTTGACGGCGGTCTTGAACGCACCGTTACTGTTGAACTTGAACGCACCATTACTGTTGCACTCCTTCAATTCCATTCTGAGACGGAAAATGAGCATCCTACGCTGCATTTTATTTACATAACAAATCCTTTTATGTTGGGTCGGTGAGGCAGGATTGTAAAATATTCTCTCCTTTTTAACTCAAGAGATTATTTGAAAAAAGGAAGAGAAACCCAAACAGAACAATTTCGACAAATGTAAGCTAAGATTTTTTTTTTTTAATAGGACATATATTTAAAAATAAATTTTAAGTCATCTCCATGCAACCGGAAACATATTTTCTAGTCTGCAAACTGTCCTGAAACGTTTCATTATAATTATTGTACCAAATAATGCTCTGTAAAAATGGTTTGGTGCCCAAAGATTAACACTCTTAAAAAAATAATGTCAATAAATGTAGCAATTTTATATAATTATAAAAAAAAAATTTAAGTAACATTTTTATTGTATATTTCATTAAATAACCTCAAATACAATGTAGTTTTACTGTGGATAAATATAGCAGTTTTTCAAAATAAAAACATAACTCTAAAAAATAAAACAATGATAAAAGTAAGGTACTATGGAGTAAAGTTCTGAAAAAAATAGGGATGTCTGATAATGGCTTTTTGCCGATATCCCGATATTGTCCAACTATTTAATTACCGATACCGATATCAACCGATACCGATATCAACCGATATATGCAGTCGTGGAATTAACACATTATTATGCCTAATTTGGACAACCATGTATGGTGAAGATAAGGTACTTTCTAAAAAAATTAGTAAAATAAGATAAATTAATTAAAAACATTTTCTTGAATAAAAAAGAAAGTACAACAATATAAAAACAGTTACATAGAAACTAGTAATGAATGAAAATGAGTACAATGAAGTGTTAAAGGTTAGTACTATTAGTGGAGCAGCAGCACGCACAATCATGTGTGCTTACGGACTGTATCCCTTGCAGACTGTATTGATATATATTGATACATAATGTAGGAAGCAGAATATTAATAACAGAAAGAAACAACCCTTTTGTGTGAATGAGTGTAAATGGGGGAGGGAGGTTTTTTGGGTTGGTGCACTAATTGTAAGTGTATCTTGTGTTTTTTATGTTGATTTAATTTTTTTTTTTTAAATTAAAAATTAAAAAAAAAAAAAAAAAAAAAAAACAACGATACCGATAATTAAAAAAACGATACCGATAATTTCCGATATTACATTTTAACGCATATATCGGCCGATAATATCGGCAGGCCGATATTATCGGACATCTCTAGAAAAAAACAATATTAATATATTGGATATACTGTAACTTAAAATGTCTTATATACAGTAATTATAACATAAATAAAGATCAAATTTTTATAAAGTTATCTTAAATTACCCAAATTAAAACAATATCTTTCATTAAAATTATAATTTGAATATTAATAAAATAAAATGCTAAAATATAATGGAATTGTATTGTAAATAAATAGTACAATAACTTTATATATTTGGAAATAAATACAAATAGTGTTATGTACTCTAATCATTTTTCTGGGCTTTAGATCATAAATGTGTGATATTTTCCTGTCGTACATTCATCCATTCATCCTCACGCCACTCAAGCATTATGGGATGTAATATGAAGAGCATCAACTCACCCTCCTCATTTGTCCTCTATCCTCCTCTTCTTGCTCGCTTTAGGGCCAGGCCAAGGCCCCCGGTCGCTCAGGGAGTCGATCCAGCAACATCTCCAAGGTAAGTCCTGAAGGTTTTATAACGTGGTGGTCAGGAACATGTATCAGTTTATAACCCCCCCATAGTGGATCTAGTTAATAGTGTGAGAGTCCAGTCCATAGTGGATCTAACATAATAGTGAGAGTCCAGTCCATAGTGGATCTAACATAGTAGTGAGAGTCCAGTCCATAGTGGATCTAACATAATAGTGTGAGAGTCCAGTCCATAGTGGATCTAACATAATAGTGAGAGTCCAGTCCATAGTGGATCTAACATAATAGTGTGAGAGTCCAGTCCATAGTGGATCTAACATAATAGTGTGAGAGTCCAGTCCATAGTGGATCTAACATAATAGTGAGAGTCCAGTCCATAGTGGATCTAACATAATAGTGAGAGTCCAGTCCATAGTGGATCTAACATAATAGTGTGAGAGTCCAGTCCATAGTGGATCTAACATAATAGTGTGAGAGTCCAGTCCATAGTGGATCTAACATAATAGTGAGAGTCCAGTCCATAGTGGATCTAACATAATAGTGTGAGAGTCCAGTCCATAGTGGATCTAACATAATAGTGAGAGTCCAGTCCATAGTGGATCTAACATAAGAGTGTGAGAGTCCAGTCCATAGTGGATCTAACATAATAGTGAGAGTCCAGTCCATAGTGGATCTAGCATAATAGTGTGAGAGTCCAGTCCATAGTGGATCTAACATAATAGTGAGAGTCCAGTCCATAGTGGATCTAACATAATAGTGTGAGAGTCCAGTCCATAGTGGATCTAACATACTAGTGTGAGAGTCCAGTCCATAGTGGATCTAACATAAGAGTGTGAGAGTCCAGTCCATAGTGGATCTAACATAATAGTGAGAGTCCAGTCCATAGTGGATCTAGCATAATAGTGTGAGAGTCCAGTCCATAGTGGATCTAACATAATAGTGTGAGAGTCCAGTCCATAGTGGATCTAACATAATAATGTGAGAGTCCAGTCCATAGTGGATCTAACATAATAGTGAGAGTCCAGTCCATAGTGGATCTAACATAATAGTGAGAGTCCAGTCCATAGTGGATCTAACATAATAGTGAGAGTCCAGTCCATAGTGGATCTAACATAATAGTGTGAGAGTCCAGTCCATAGTGGATCTAGTTAATAGTGTGAGAGTCCAGTCCATAGTGGATCTAACATAATAGTGAGAGTCCAGTCCATAGTGGATCTAACATAATAGTGTGAGAGTCCAGTCCATAGTGGATCTAATATACTAGTGTTAGAGTCCAGTCCATAGTGGATCTAACATAAGAGTGTGAGAGTCCAGTCCATAGTGGATCTAACATAATAGTGAGAGTCCAGTCCATAGTGGATCTAGTTAATAGTTTGAGAGTCAGATGAGTGGTCCACCCTGGGTCCCGACTTTGAACAGCTAGCGCCTCATCTGTGGTCACCTAATAACCTCTCCACGCAGGAGAGGGGGGCAGAGCAGAAAAGAGACGGCAGATCAACTGGTCTAAAAGGGGGGTCTATTTAAAGGCTAGAGTATACAAAGGAGTTTTAAGATGGGACTTAAATGCTTCTTTGTGTGGACCTGAAAAATGCTACGGTAGCATGCTAACATTAGCCTGCATCATATACCAAAATATGACTGCGGTGTTTAGTGTAAATCTACAAAATGAGAATAAAAAAAAGAGTCTCCCATAGTAACAATGGCATGCTAACAGGTATCATACGTCAAGTAACTGCAAAAGGACAAAAAAACAGTTAGCGTGCTAATAATAAAATGCTAACGATTGTGACGCGGGCTGTTTAAAGATCAACTACGGGCTATTGTTTGGACACCCCTGGTCTGATGCACGTTGCCGCATCTTCAATGTTTGGTTAAGCCAGACAACAAAGAAGAGATCCTGGATAAGTTCAATCATAGTCCAGTCGTCCTGTCTTCTTCTACGTGTGTTTACCAGTCAACTACCACTGGGCAAACTCGAATGCATTGGCAAAAAATTAATTCAGGAATAAGTCATGGATGATTTCTTTGTTTCTTTTTTGAAGGCAAGCAACTCCACAGCGGGACAAACGATTGCCTCCAAGACGTCCATCACCCCGTCTTCTCAGGACATCTGCAGGTACTGTCTCTTTAAGTGTCGCCTGTCAGTCTCAGAGCAGGGAATATAAAGCTGGTAGAAATGTGCGATACTTCCTCCTCACCTGAGTTGTCTTCCACTGCCATGGAAAACACAAGGTGTGTGCTTTAGTGTGTGTGTGTTCTTGTATTTCTAGCCTTCTTGAGACACAAAGAAGGAAAAGCATCTTCCATATGAGGAGGTGTGAACAAGTGATGACATAAATCAATAACATTGCATCTAATAGACAATGTCTCATTTGCACCCCTGCTGGTCAAAATGAGGGTGGTCCCAAAAAGGGGGGATTTTTCACATTGACTGTGTGTCGCTTTTAAAAGTGCTCCCCCTCTCGTCAACATATGAAATAACAAGTGTGTGTAAGAAATTGAAATGCACCCCCTTTGGCCAAAATTAATTAAAAAAACATAAATAAATATGTACATAGAGACATACTGTAATAACCTGAAGTAAATAATGAAATTTGAAAACAAATATATGAACTAAAAGCAGTCTTTTTCTCACAATGTGTCGACTTTTTCTTATAAAATTGGGAACAATTTCTCATATTCTTTCTGTTTCTGTATAAATGCAATATTTTCTCATAAAATTATGACTTTTTATGTAAAATTACATTTTTATGCAAAATGGTGACAATTGTCATATGACAATATTGTCAATTTTTGGTTGTCCTTGTAAAATAGTGACTTTTTTGGAGTGAAATGACGACTTTTGTCATCATTTTGCCGAGTGAAATTCCAATTATTATTATAATATTGCCAAAATGTGTAAGTTTTCTTATAAAATTGTGACTTTTGTCGAGTAAAATGACGACTCTTTTCATAAAATTGCCAAAATGTTGAGCTTTTCTTGTAAAATTGCGGCTGTTATTGTGTAAAATTCCAACTTTTATCAAAACATTGCACAAATGTTCAGCTTTTCTTGTCAAATTTTGACTTGCGTTTAGTAAAAATACGACTTTTATTATAATACTGCCAAAATTCTAAGTTTCTATTGTGAAATTGTGACTTTTTTCTTGTAAAATTTCAACTCATTTTTCACAACAAACTTTTTTATATTTGCATAGTATGTATATATTATTAATGTTGTAAATACACTTCTTTATATACCTAGAAAGGCTGGTCCTAAAGAGGGAGGCATTTTTCTCTGGTCTCAAGAAGGTAACAAATACAAGTGTGTGTGTGTGTGTGTGTGTGTGTGTGTGTGTTGTATTTCTAGCCTTCTTGAGACATTAAGAAGGAAAAGCATCTTCCATATGAGGAGGTGTGAACAAGTGATGACATGAATCAATAACATTGCATCTAATAGACAATGTCTCATTTGCACCCCTCCTGGTCAAAATGAGGGTGGTCCCAAAAAGGAGGGATTTTTGACATTGACTGTGTGTCGCTTTTAAAAGTGCTCCCCCTCTGGTCAACATATGAAATAACAAGTGTGTGTAAGAAATTGAAATGCACCCCCTTTGGCCAAAATTAATCAAATAAATATGTATATAGAGACATACTGTAATAACTTGAAGTAAATAATGAAGATTAAAAACCAATTACAAACAAAACATTCGTAAAAAATATATATATAAATAAAAGCTTACCTTTTTTATATTTGCATAGTATGTATATATTATTAATGTTGTAAATATAAATCTTTATTTATCTAGAAAGTTTGGTCCTAAAGAGGGAGGCATTTTTCTCTGGTCTCAAGAAGGTAACAAATACAAGTGAGTGAGTGTGTGTGTGTGTGTGTGTGTGTGTGTGTGTGTGTGTGTGTGTGTGTGTGTGTGTGTGTGTGTGTGTGTGTGTGCGTGTGCGCTCTCTATTCATCTGTCTTGTCATACTCACTCTTTGTCATGTTTTCACACTTCATTTATTTCTATCATGGGCTGGCAGACAAAGTGAGACGTGAGCAGATTTCATTAGCAGACCATCCTGCTGGATGAAAACTGCACGCACGTCAACCAAGACTTTCAAAGCCAAAATGTCGACATTTTACCCGTTTTTCAATGCCACAAGTGCTCAAAATAGCTCATGTTGCCGTTTAAGTATGAAAGCAAGATGTGTTCACATGCAATCATGTCTCATCGCACCGTAATTTCTAGACTACACCAGTATGTAAAAAAATATTGTTCTATATATTAGATGCAGATATATACGTTGCAAAATGAGTTATTTACATATGTTTATTTACATAACTTAATTGTTTCCAAA
>NC_084752.1:45474659-45507159 GCF_033978785.1 Entelurus aequoreus | reverse complement strand
GTGTGTGTGTGTGTGTGTGTGTGTGTGTGTGTGTGTGTGTGTGTGTGTGAGACACCCTGTCGACCTGCAAGACACACTTGTACACAAAATATGTCAATATGCATTCGCTGTGTGTGTGTGTGTGTGTGTGTGTGTGTGTGTGTGTGTGTGTGTGTGTGTGTGTGTGTGTGTGTGTGTGTGTGTGTGAGACACCCTGTCGACCTGCAAGTAGGGATGATGTTTGATAAGAAATTATCGAGTTCGAGCCTATTATCGAATCCTCTTATCGAACCGATTCCTTATCGATTCTCTTATGGAGTCCAGATAGGTTGTTGTATATGGAAAAAAACACACAATATTTGGTTTAACAAAAGCTCACTTTTAGTATATAACAAAAAAATAAAATATAATAAATAAATAAATATTGGCTGTTACCCCCCTAAAAAATAAAATAAAATAAATAAATATTGACTGTTGTTACCCAAAGTATATTAAGTGGGATTTTTCAGAGAAACAAATATATACAGTAACACAAAAACAAGCTGTCTCTGTGATCACTATAGGTGTATAAATAATAATATAGTGTTAAATAAAATCAGTCCCTTGGGCACAAAACTGAAAATAATACAGCTCTCCAAAAAGTGCACTTCTGCTGCTATTGGAACATAACTGTTTGTTATGATGCCTTTGACATTTTTGCACTTTATTTCTTTATTGAAAGAAAATTCTATGAGGAGAAAAGTTGTTTGCAAATGTGGTTGCAATGCTAAAAAATGAAAAGTTAAAGCTAAAAAAAGAAATACACTTTATTGAGTGAACATTATTTCTTATAGGGGGAAAGATGTGATGTTATGAGCTAGGGAATATAACAACTACACTACCCAGCATGCAACGGGAGTGACGAGCATGCGCGGTAGCCCTGGAAATTGTCGTCGCATGTCGTCACGCCGGCAGCTAAGAATGAGGTTATGAGCACGCTGTGAAAGTAAACGTCAAGAAGTCAGCCAACACGCCTCGTCTGCATTATTTATAATTAGACAGACAACACATCTACAGTGTGATTTTGTAACGTTTACAAGGAAAGAAAAACAAAAGTTAAAAAAGGGAGATGTGTTGTATATATATGTATGTGCTGCGGTTGCTTTAAGAAGGTTGCGACAGCTGCCGTAAAGGAGGTGCGTTGCTAGCCTGGTTGCTATGTTTCCGGATGGTGGTAAAAGTGTTGGTCATGAGTTTGTACCCTGCTCAATTCTCTCAGTAAAGTTATTCATTGGATTATACCTTTTTGTTTTAAACTTTATTACACCTTGGAGCGCTTTTTCCGGTCCATTGTTTTTCCTGCTTTCGCTATCTGCGCCTAATGACTGAGCTACGTGACGTCATTTCTTGTGATGTCACACGGAGCATTTCTGGTCGGGACGGGATTTGTTCCCAGGGATTCGAATAAAGAACCAACTCTTTTCTTTACTATAGTGGTCTCGATAACGGGTACCGGTTCTCAAAAAGGGATTCGTATCCGAGGACTCGGTTCTATTCTTATTGAACAACCGGGAAAATTGGTTTCGAGTATCATCCCTACCTGCAAGACACACTTGTACACCAACTATGTCAATATGCATTGTCTGTGTGTGTGTGCAGGATCTGCCACTGCGAGGGTGAGGAGGAGTGTCCCCTCATCATGCCATGTCTGTGCACTGGCAGCCTGAGCTTCGTCCATCATGCATGTCTCTACCAGTGGATCAAGTCCTCAGACACACGCTGCTGTGAACTCTGCAAGTACCACTTCATCATGGACACCAAGCTCAAACCACTGCGCAAGGTAGCGCACACACGCACGCACGCACACACACACACACACACACAAACACGAAGCAGCCCTGATACTCACAAGGGTGATACTCACCCCCAGAAAAATGGCAAAAAAACGTGAATAGTTGATGCAAAAATAGAAAACCTTGTGACATTATGACTTTTTCCCTATGTAACTACAACTTTTTCACGTAACATTACAACTTATACTTGTGACATTATGAACTTTTTCACATAACATTACAACTTATATGACATTTTTCACATGTAACTGCCAAATTTTTTCACATAACATTATAACTTATACTCGTGATATTACGACATTTTTCCTATGTAACTACAACTTTTTCACATAACATTACAACTTATATTACAACATTTTTCATATGCAACTACAAAAAATTTTCACATAACATTACAACTTATACTTATGATATTACGACATTTTTCCTATGTAACTACAACTTTTTCACATAACATTACAACTTATATTACAACATTTTTCCTATGTAACTACAACTTTTTCACATAACATTACAACTTATATTACAACATTTTTCATATGTAACTACAACTTTTTTTCACATAACATTACAACTTATACTTATGATATTACGACATTTTTCATATGTAACTACAACTTTTTCACGTAACAACTTATACTTGTAACATTATGAACTTTTTCACATGAAACTACAACTTTTTCACGTAACATTACAACTTATACTCATGATATCACAACATTTTTCACATGTAACTACAACTTTTTCACCAACATTACAATTTATGCTCGTGATATTAAGCATTTTTCACAGGTAATTACAACTTTTTCACGAAACATTACAACTTACACTGGTGATATTTTGACCTTTTTTTTCCTCAACTTTTTTCATGTATTACAATTTTCTTTTCGTGATGTCATCATTTAAGTTTCATGACATTACAGCATTTTTCTCAGAACAAAAATTCTCATAAATCATTCTTGTGACTTTTTTCACGTAAATGTTTTTATTTACACCAAGTATTTCACATTTGTTCCAGGTTACTTTTCTACTTTTTTTGTAATTATAAAATTCTCTTCACTTTTTTTATTTACATAACGCAAACCTTATCATTGTACACTTATATATTCTATACTTTCACCATTTTTAACTTTTTTCTTGTAGTTGTTCAACTTTTTTTTCTCATATTTACAAAGTAATATTACAGATGATGTCTTCACCGCCTTCGACTGCGTAGAAGACCCTAAGAAAAATGGTAGTAGCTGCAAAAATAGAAACCCTAAAAATGCCTTTTTTTTGGTCAAACACATTCAAAATATTTTTTTACACAATAATGAACAATTACACGTAAACTATACATAATATTTGTGCAGTTACACAACATCACGTCTTGTTAAATCATCTTCCTGCTGGAAAATGTTGAGTGAATTGACTTGTTGGACAGCATATGGAGTTACATTCGGGACAAAAGTTTTGTACTTGGAAAATTCAACTTTTAAACTGAAAAATGACATGTTGATGTTGAATGTTAAAAATACACACTATGCACGTACACTTGAAGGCACCATGGTAGGGGACAACACCTATCCTTTTTGTCATGATGCCCCGCCCCTCTCAGTTGAGGACACACCCCCCACAAGAAATTCAGGCCTAAAGTCTGAATCTGATTTACAAAAAAAGAAAGGATTTATTATTTATTTATTTTTATTTATTTATTTTTTTAAATAAGAAAAATAAAATTAAAAAATTAAAAAATTAATTTTTTTTTAAAAAATTTAAAAAAATAAATAAATTAAAAAAAAAATTTTTTTTTAAATAATTTAAAAAAATAAAAATAAAATAAAAATATATATATAAAAAAAATAAAATATATATATAAAAAAAATATAATAAAAAAAAATTAAAAAATTAAAAAAATTAAAAAAGGATTTGAATCTGACAAAAATATATTTGAGAGTAAAAAATGTAAATACCGAATTTATTCGAAATAATCATCAAAATTTGAAATAAATTTAGTGGAGTTATTTTAATTTTGAATGAAAATTTTAAAAAATAGTAATTTGTGTTTTTCGAAATTCACCCTCAAAAAATGACTTTTTTTTTGTTTTGTTTAAACGTTGATTTTTTTTCAAGTTAAAAAACATTTGGACCTTCATAACAGCGCTCTCTGCTGGATTCACAGGTGCAGCACTCTTTCCCCTTGTAGATAGTGCCATCAAACCTTCCCATAAACGAGTAAAGAGAAGGACCTTATTGAATCCCTGGGGCCGAGTCATACCAAAGACTATAAAAATGGGAGCCATTACCTCCCTGCTTGGCACTCAGCATCAAGGGTTGGAATTGGAGGTTAAATCACCAAAAATGATTACCGGGCGCGGCCACCGCTGCTGCTCACTGCTCCCCTCACCTCCCAGGGGGTGATCGAGGGTGATGGGTCAAATGCAGAGAATAATTTCGCCACTTCTAGAGTGTGTGTGACAATCGTTGCTACTTGAACTTGAACTTTTTAACGCCATTTCTCCTGCCTCTCTGGCTCCACCTGCTGGCCAGTGGGAGAAGCTGCACATGTCCAAGAGCGAGAGGAGAAAGATCTTCTGCTCGGTGTTGTTCCACCTGGTGGCCATCATGTGCATGCTGTGGTCCGTCTACATCCTGGTCAGGAGGACCACAGAGGAGATCAAACTGGGGAAGAACGGTGAGTGTCCGACCTTTCTTCTCCTAACAAATCTATTCTTTGGACTTTTGACACATTTGATCACGCAAGTCAAAACCCTCAGCTTAGTTCTCACATCCCTATGGCTTCTCCCACCTAATGTTACAAATGTCTCTTCGTAAAATCACCAGTTGACTCTCAAATAATCTTTCTTCAAGTTGTTTCTTGTAATAGTACGACTATTTTTACATACCACTTTATGATAGGAACGCTCAAAAACTTTCATTCTCATAGACTTTTATCATTTTTATAACTTGATTATTGTCATTTCTATCATAACATTAAGATGTAGTGACTTTTTTTCATACATCTAACTTAATTAATACTTTTTTCTAGTGAATTGTTGTATTCTCCAAACTTTTTTCATATGCAACTACAACTTTTTCTTGCAACGTTACCACGTCTTTCACATGTTACCACCATTTTTTCTCCTCACATTTATTCTTGTAACATTCTCGTGACAATACGACTTCTTCCACGCATGACTACAATTTTTTTCTCTCGTACCGTTCCAGCTGTATTCTCTGAACTTTATGACTTTTTCTCAATTGTAACTACAACTTTTTCTGGTAACATGACAGCTTTATTCTGTTGACATTACGACTTATTTCACATGTAACTGAAAGTTTTTCTCATTACATAACAGCTTCATTCTCTTGATATTACCATTTTTCATATGCAACTACAACTTTTTCTTGCAACGTTATAGTGACGTTACCACGTCTTTCACATGTTACCACCATTTTTTTCTCCTCACATTTATTCTTGTAACATTCTCGTGACAATACGACTTCTTTCACGCATGACTACAATTTTTTTCTCTCGTACCGTTCCAGCTGTATTCTCGGAACTTTATGACTTTTTCTCAATTGTAACTACAACTTTTTCTGGTAACATGACAGCTTTATTCTGTTGACATTACGACTTATTTCACATGTATATGAAAGTTTTTCTCATTACATAACAGCTTCATTGTCTTGATATTACCATTTTTCACATGTAACTACAACTTTTCCCCATAACATTACAACATTGTTCTGGTGACATTACCACTTTTTTCACATGTAAATGCAACTTTTTCCCGTAAAATTATAGCTGTACTCTCGTGACATTATGGCATTTTTCACATTTTACGACAACTTTTTTCCTGGTATTACAGCTTTCTTTTCATGATGTCATCATTTTAGCCTCATGACATCACAGCATTTTTCTCAGAACGTTGATTCCCGTAAATCACGATTTTATTCTCGGGACTTTTTTCACGTAAACGTTTTTTATTTCCACCTAGCATTTTATCTTCATTCTTGTAACTTATCTACTTTATTCTTGTAATCATACACATTTAGGCTCTTTACTTTTTAAAAAAAACGGAATAATTCTTAATAATACTTATTCTTGTAAAGAACTCCCTCAATTTTGGAACTTTCTGACTTTTTCCCCACATATTACAACTTTCATGATTTTCAACAATTTTTTTGTAATAAGACTTTTTCTCAGCATTTTATGATGTTTTTTTCTTATATTTACAGACTAATGTTACAGATGATGTCTTAAAGACTTTCTTACTTCATGTAACATTCAAGCTGTATTCTCCTGACATTACGACATTTTTTCTTACATTTAAATACAACTTTTTCTCGTAACACGACTGCTGTATTCTCCTGATATTACAACATTTTTCTTGGCAACTTTTTTTCTGGTATTACAACTTTCTTTTTGTGATGTCATAATTTTAGTCTCATGACATCACAGTATTTTTTATTACAACTTTAATTCTCTTAAATCACAATTTTATTCTCATTACTTTTTTCACGTAAAGGTTTTTATTTCCACCTAGCATTTAATCTTCATTCCTGTAACTTATCTACTTTTTTCTCGTAATCATACACATTTATGCTCTTTACTTTTTAAAAAAAAACGTATTAATTCTTATTAATATTTATTCTTGTAAAGGACGTATCTTCTAAAAACATTGCAGCCTCAATTTTGGACCTTTCTAAATTTTCCCCCACAGATTACAACTTTCATGATTTTCCACAATTTTTTTTGTAATATTAAGACTTTTTCTCAGCATTTGATGATGTTTTTTTCTTATATTTACAGACTAATGTTACAGATTATGTCTTAGAACATTTTCTTACTTCATGTAACATTCAAGCTGTATTCCCCTGACATTACAACATCTTTTCTGGTATTACAACTTTCTTTTCATGATGTCATCATTTTAGTCTCATGACATCACAGTCTTTTTTTTTTTAACTTTAATTCTCTTAAATCACGATTTTATTCTCTGGACTTTTTTCACGTAAAGGTTTTTATTTCCACCTAGCATTTAATCTTCATTCATGTAACTTATCTACTTTTTTCTCGTAATCATACACATTTATGCTCTTTACTTTTTTTTTAAACGTATTAATTCTTATTAATACTTATTCTTGTAAAGAACTTTTCTTCTAAAAACATTGCACCCTCAATTTTGGAACTATCTGACTTTTTCCCCACATATTACAACTTTCATGATTTTCAACAATTTTTTTGTAATATTAAGACTTTTTCTCATCATTTTATGATGTTTTTCCTCATATTTACGGACTAATGTTACAGATTATGTCTTAGAACATTTTCTTACTTCATGTAACATTCAAGCTGTATTCTCCTGACATTACATCATCTTTTCTGGTATTACAACTTTCTTTTCATGATGTCATCATTTTAGTCTCATGACATCACAACATTTTTCTCAGAACGTTGATTCCCGTAAATCACGATTTTATTCTCGGGACTTTTTTCACTTAGAAGTTTTTTATTTCCACCTAGCATTTAATCTTCATTCATGTAACTTATCTACTTTTTTATCGTAATCATACACATTTATGCTCTTCACTTCTTCTTCTTATTGACTTATTAATGCAACATTATTCTTGTGAAGGACTTTTCTTCCAAAAACATTGCAGCTTTAATTTAGAAAATTTCTGACTTTTTCCCGACGATTTTCAACAATTTTTTTGTAATATTAAGACTTTTTCCTCAGCATTTTATGATGTTTTTCCTCATATTTACAGACGATGTCTTAAAGACTTTCTTTATTCATGTAACATTCAAGCAGTATTCTCCTGACATTACGACATTTTTTCTTACATTTAAATACAACTTTTTCTCATAACACTACTGCTGTATTCTCCTAATATTACAAAAAAATTTCTTGTCAACTTATTTTCTGGTATTACAACTTTCTTTTAGTGATGTCATAATTTTAGTCTAATGACATCACAGTATTTTTTTTAAAAACTTTAATTCTCTTAAATCACTTTTTTATTCTCGGGACTTTTTTTCACGTAAAGGTTTTTATTTCCACCTAGCATTTAATCTTCATTCATGTAACTTATCTACTTTTTTCCTCGTAATACACATTTATTCTCTGCACTTTTTTGACTTATCAATGCAACATTATTATTGTGAAATACTTTTTTTCCAAAAACATTGCAGCTTCCATTCTGGAACATTCCGACTTTTTCCCCAACATATTACAACAATCACGATTTCCTATTATTTTCTTGTAATATTATGACTTTTTTTCTCAACATTTCATATTTACAGACTATTATTACAGATTATTTCTTGGAACTTTAACTAATTATGTACCGTTATATTTTCCTTACAATATGACGACTGTGTTAGTTGTTTTACCGAGTAATATCACGACTTGTTTGTGTGAGCGTTACAACAAGCTGTTTTAGTGTAGATTTGTGTGGTTGCCATCTCCAGTAGTGTGTTGTAGTGTTGTGTGTATCATAGACGCAGCAAATGTAATGATATCCCTCCAACTAAATAAATGTGTACTTCAACCTTTAGGCCAGAATTCTAGCAAATGATGAGAGTACCATGATGGTAAAGGACGACTGATTCCAGCGGTGTCCTTTACAATCATATAAGTAGTCATGATGATGAACTGTACCGTGGAACCTCGATTTACATGCCCTCTGTTTGCAAACCTTTAGATGGAGTCAAATTTAGAAGAGGCAGACCGCCTACATCACATCCTGTTTATGCAGTCCATTACTCCTCAGGGGCCGTACTTATCAAGCTTCTTAGAGTGCCATTTTACACTTAAGTCCTGAGCATTTGCGAAATTTAGTCCTACTCTCAAACTTAAGAATAAAAGCTTTTTATCAACGTTCTTAAGTCTAAGAATCACTCCTACTCTCCACGATATTTAAGAGACCTTCAGAGGTGTCTTAAGTGGTTAGGAGTTGCCAGCAGGGGATGGCACTGAGGCGAGAGAGACGTGCGCCAACGTTCAGGGAACGGAACAATGTTTTTTTTTTTTTGATGACGAGCAGCTGATCAAACGGTATCGTTTAGACAGAGCGGATATTATTTTTGTCACAGATTTAATACTTTTCGATTCCTTGTTGATTTCTGCATGTGTCTGCAGTGGGCTAGTATATATAGAGCCACCCACACCAGTTTCAAATTAGTTGCCTAATTAATGAATTGGAAAGAAAATGTTATGACAGTAGCGTATGTGTGTGGCCGTGAGGTGAGTGACGTCAGTGAGTGTGTGGGCGAGAGAAGAGAGGGAGCGGTAGCGTGAGTGCCGGCGGGGACTAGTTTGTTTTGTATTATTAGAATTATTCTTAAAATTACTCCTAAGAAGTCTGCTAAGAGTTGACTTAAGAGCAAATAATTTCTTCGCTGAAAGCTGCACTTAAAAGTTAGTTATCAAGCGTCTTACTCACACTTTCAGCGAAGTGTAGGACTGAATCTTAAGTGTCACACTCAGAGCTGAATTACGACATTACTATGTGCCGTAAACGGAATTTTAGGTGACGTCATTTCTGTGTCCATAGAAATGACCAATCACGGAAGGGAATCCGTTGTCTAAGAATAAAGAAATATCTTGGAAATATTTAAGTGGACAATGGGAGTGTATATTTTGACAATAAACTACAAAATAATACAAAACAAACTAGTCCTCGCCGGCACTCACGCTACCGCTCCCTCTCTTCTATCGCCCACACACTCACTGACGTCACTCACCTCACGGCCACACACATACGCTACTGTCATAACATTTTCTTTCCAATTAATTAATTAGGCAACTAATTTGAAACTGGTGTGGGTGGCTCTATATATACTAGCCCACTGCAGACACATGCAGAAATCAACAAGGAATCGAAAAGTATTAAATCTGTGACAAAAATAATATCCGCTCTGTCTAAACGATACCGTTTGATCAGCTGCTCGTCATCAAAAAAAACCAAACAATGTTCCGTTCCCTGAACGTTCGCGCACGTCTCTCTCGCCTCAGTGCCATCCCCTGCTGGCAACTCCTAACCACTTAGGACACCTCTGAAGGTCTCTTAAATATCGTGGCGAGTAGGAGTGATTCTTAGACTTAAGAACGTTGATAAAAAGCTTTTATTCTTAAGTTTGAGAGTAGGACTAAATTTCGCAAATTCTCAGGACTTAAGTGTAAAATGGCACTCTAAGAAGCTTGATAAGTACGGCCCCAGGTCTTCTGTGTCTGTTTCTTTTCTTGCCATTCACCAAGTTTTGTCTGTTTTGTTACTCAATAGGAGTAAAAAAAAAAAAGCCAACAAACCAGCCTGGAGAGGAGGAGGGATTTGATGTGGACTTAAAAATGACTATTTGCTGATTTGGCGTTGGCTTTGTTAGTTTCAACTTCTAACTTGTTTATTTCCTCAATTGTGGTACTCTGAGCTGAGTCAGTCTGTCTTAGAATGACTCTGTGTGATCAGAAACACTTTAAATGTGTCCAAACTCTCACGGTCTTGCTGGATTGCTTCGGGTTGCTAGGCAACCACTTTGAGCGAGCGTTTTAGCTCTACAGCCTCCGGCTTGGGGCATTTTCACTTCGAGGATTTTTATCGGCGAAGAGAGATTTGTACCGAAGTCTTTAATCGTGATGAGACCGGACTTTTTTGTATCACCATTCCAGAGCGGACCTTTGTTACAGAAAAGGAAAAAGCGGTAAAGGGACAAAAGTAAGGATGTCCGATAATGGCTTTTTGCCGATATCCGATATTCCGATATTGTCCAACTCTTTAATTACCGATACCGATATCAACCGATACCGATATATACAGTCGTGGAATTAACACGTTATTATGCCTAATTTGGACAACCAGGTATGGTGAAGATAAGGTACTTTTAAAAAAATAATAATAATAAGATAACTAAATTAAAAACATTTGCTTGAATAAAAAAGAAAGTAAAACAATATAAAAACAGTTACATAGAAACTAATAATTAATGAAAATGAGTAAAATTAACTGTTAAAGGTTAGTACTATTAGTGGAGCAGCAGCACGCACAATCATGTGTGCTTACGGACTGTATCCCTTGCAGACTGTATTGATATATATTGATATATAATGTAGGAACCAGAATATTGATAACAGAAAGAAATGGGGGGAGGGAGGTTTTTTGGGTTGGTGCACTAATTGTAAGTGTATCTTGAGTTTTTTATGTTGATTTAATAAAAAAAACCCAAAAAAAACCCGATACAGATAATAAAAAAACCGATACCGATAATTTCCGATATTACATTTTTACGCATTTATCGGCCGATAATATCGGCAGGCCGATATTATCGGACATCCCTAGACAAAAGCCAATGAAGGATCACCTCTCACTGCTGGTTTGTTAGTTAGGTGATCCCAGAGTGTTCAAAAATGCCACAAATATTCGCAGACATAAGGTTTGAAGGATTTTTTGTTTTTTATTGTATGCAACATGGTTGTTAACGTTTTAGAGAGCACCAATGAGACTCTTGTGTGAGTATTAGGGCTGCAACAACTAATCGATTAAATCGATTATAAAAATAGTTGCCGATTAATTTAGTCATCGATTCGTTGGATCTATGCTATGCGCATGCGCAGAGGCTTTTAAAAATAAAAAATAAAAATGCATATTTTTTTTTTTTTACCGGTAAATAAACCTTTATTTATAAACTGCAACATGTACAAACAGCTAAGAAACAATAATCAAAATAAGTATGGTGCCAGTATGCTGTTTTTTTTCAATAAAATACTGGATAGGATAGAAATGTAATTTGTCTCTTTTATCCGATTATTAATCGATTAATCGAAGTAATAATCGACAGATTAATCGATTATCAAATTAATCGTTAGTTGCAGCCCTAGTGAGTATATATAAATATATACACACACATCCATACAAATAATAATATACAAATATATAATATATGCACATACAAACATACATAAATATTACATACATATATATTCCATCCATCCATTTTCTACCGCTTGTCCCTTTCGGGGTCGCGGAGGGTGCTGGAGCCTATCTCAGCTGCATTCGGGCGGAAGGCGGGGATTATACATATAAAATATATAATCGGGCGGTATAGCTCAGGTTGGTGGAGTGGCCGTGCCAGCAAATTGAGGGTTCCAGGTTCGATTCCCGCTTCCACCATCCTAGTCACTGCCGTTGTGTCCTTGGGCAAGACACTTTACCCACCTGCTGCCAGTGCCACCCATACTGCTTTAAATGTAACTTAGATATTGGGTTTCACTATGTAAAGCGCTATATAAAAAAATATATAATATATATATACGTATGTATATATATATATATATATATATATATATATATATATATATATATATATATATATATATATATATATATATATATATATATATATACGTATATATATATAAAGATATAATATATAAAATATATATACATATATAAAATATATATTATACATACAAAATATATATACATATATAAAATATATATATAGATATAATATATATACATATAAAATATATATACATATATAAAATATATATATAGATATAATATATAAAATATATATACATATATAAAATATATATTATACATATAAAATATATATACATATATAAAATATATATACACATATACAAATATATATACATATATAATATATACATATACAATACATATGTATATACAATATGTAATACACATAATATACACATATACAAATATAAAAATTATATATACACATAATATATACATATATAATGTATATGTATATATACATTATACATACATATATAAATACATTATATGTACATATATACAAACATTGTATATACATATATGTACAATAGTGTCTTCAAAGTGTGCATTTTTGACTAAAATAAGGACTTTTGTCAGGGCAAGAAGAAATGATGCATGTTTCTTAAGAGGAAGTCTGCTTCTCTAGACAATATTTTAGAACATGTTGAAGAAGCAAATAATAAATCAGTATGCAAATGGAGGCTCCACTGTACATCCATCAAAGTATTGATAGAAGGTACAAATCCATCAAGAGAAATTAACACTGTTGCTTGCAGAGGAGTTATGGAGGGTTTCTCTCCTGAAGTACTATACTCCAGAGGGTAAGCACAGCTTTGCACCACCCAGGGCGCCCCCTGCAGGCTGATTAAAGATGGTGCGTGTCTTCCAGGCGTGCTGGAGTGGCCCTTCTGGACCAAACTGATCGTGGTGGCCATCGGCTTCACGGGTGGCCTGATCTTCATGTACATCCAGTGCAAGGTCTACCTGCAGCTGTGGCGCCGCCTCAAGGCCTTCAACCGCATCATCACCGTGCAGAACTGCCCCGACAAGAACACGCACCGCCGCCCGCCCACCGGCCCCCGCTCCGCCAACGGCAAGCGCGAGACGGCGGAGGTGTCAGCGGGCCCAGCGCCGGGGACCCACCTGGACTCAGACGCCTCCCTGGAGGGCACGGTGGCACCCAGGCAGAACCCCGTGTGACCAAACGAGGCTGGACCTGCATCCAAGTGTTTGTCTCTCTCCAGGCCGGCAGGACCGATTGGCTCCTGGTGCCATGGAGGCCGAGGACCCCCAAAAAGGCTTGCAAGGACCATTTTTGTCCTGCTTTTTGACGCTTTCACTCTTTCTTTGTACTTTTCAAAGCGCCTGGCTTTTTAGGTTTCTTTCAAAACGGGACTGGCACACATTTTCTGGCATCTGACGTAGTGTCAGAGCCCTGTTGTGTTGAGAGCGATTGTCGCAGAGTATTTTTATATTATCAGTTCCCCAATTAAAAGGGGAAATTACCTTTTTTTTTTTTTTTATAATTGTGTCTGTCATTTACGATCCTTATGTAAGACAAGAACATATGTTATTCTTCTTTTATGCATTCTAACTCATAAATAAAGGCTAGCAAAAGTCAGCTAACAATGAAGCTAAAGGGAATCACTCTATTCCACCTATAAAGCGCTCTAAAAACTTCCATTAAGGTTTTATATACACAGTATAAATATAATGTAGTAACGGGCACATTCATATTTACATGTAATATATACACATATATATATATTTTGCTCATTTTAAGCATCATAACGTTCTCTATTCCGTCAACAACAACACCACTACTACTCATGGCAGACTTCATGAGAGACAACAAAGACGACTTTGGGACAAATGATGATCCATAACCTTAGATTTTTGAGCCTGAATATAAGGAGGATGAGCAACAAGTTTTCGAAGCAGAGTGCTAAACAGATCCAGTTTTATTGAAACTCATATATAAAGGCTAGCAAAAGTCAGCTAACAATGAAGCTAAAGGCAATCACTCTATTCCACCTATAAAGCGCTCTAAAAACTTCCATTAAGGTTTTATATACACAGTATAAATATAATGTAGTAACGGGCACATTCATATTTACATGTAATATATATACATATATATTTTGCTCATTTTAAGCATCATAACGTTCGCTATTCCGTCAACAACAACACCACTACTACTCATGGCAGACCTCATGAGAGACAACAAAGACTACTTTGGGACAAATGATGATCCATAACCTTAGATTTTTGAGCCTGAATATAAGGAGGATGAGCAACAAGTTTTCGAAGCAGAGTGCTAAACAGATCCAGTTTTATTGAAACTCATAAATAAAGGCTAGCAAAAGTCAGCTAACAATGAAGCTAAAGGGAATCACTCTATTCCACCTATAAAGCGCTCTAAAAACTTCCTTTAAGGTTTTATATACACAGTATAAATGTAATGTAGTAACGGGCACATTCATATTTACATGTAATATATATACATATATATTTATATATATATATTTTGCTCATTTTAAGCATCACAACGTACGCTATTCCGTCAACAACACCACCACTACTACTCATGGCAGACTTCATGAGAGACAACAAAGACGACTTTGGGACAAATGATGATCCATAACCTTAGATTTTTGAGCCTGAATATAAGGAGGATGAGCAACAAGTTTTCGAAGCGGAGTGCTAAACAGATCCAGTTTTATTGAAACTCATAAATAAAGGCTAGCAAAAGTCAGCTAACAATGAAGCTAAAGGGAATCACTCTATTCCACCTATAAAGCGCTCTAAAAACTTCCATTAAGGTTTTATATACACAGTATAAATGTAATGTAGTAACGGGCACATTCATATTTACATGTAATATATATACATATATATTTTGCTCATTTTAAGCATCATAACGTTCGCTATTCCGTCAACAACAACACCACTACTACTCATGGCAGACTTCATGAGAGACAACAAAGACGACTTTGGGACAAATGATGATCCATAACCTCAGATTTTTGAGCCTGAATATAAGGAGGATGAGCAACAAGTTTTCGAAGCGGAGTGCTAAACAGATCCAGTTTTAGTGAAGCTCATAAATAAAGGCTAGCAAAAGTCAGCTAACAATGAAGCTAAAGGGAATCACTCTATTCCACCTATAAAGCGCTCTAAAAACTTCCATTAAGGTTTTATATACACAGTATAAATGTAATGTAGTAACGGGCACATTCATATTTACATGTAATATATATACATATATATTTATATATATATATTTTGCTCATTTTAAGCATCATAACGTTCTCTATTCCGTCAACAACAACACCACTACTACTCATGGCACACTTCATGAGAGACAACAAAGACTACTTTGGGACAAATGATGATCCATAACCTTAGATTTTTGAGCCTGAATATAAGGAGGATGAGCAACAAGTTTTCGAAGCGGAGTGCTAAACAGATCCAGTTTTAGTGAAACACTAAGCAATATGTAGCAGTATTGCTAAGTGCTAAATAAGAAATACAAACTACCAACATTATAAAACAATCACTTACTGTATAGTGTCTGCTCTCACTGGGACGCTAACTGATGGGATGTTTATATCTTCCCGTTTACATGAAGAATTCATCAAAATGCTCATAATTAAAAAAAGATGGGCAAAAACAAGCGTCTTTTTGTGTCTCTCACGCCACGTCCAGGTCTAAGTTGACCAACTTCTCGGTTTATGTCCACAACCTTCTACTATCCTGGTGAGAGGCATGATTTGTAATCTAGAATTAACTTTCACCAGCTCAGAGGCCATGCAGCAGCAGCAGCAGCAGCAATATGTCAATACAGCAGCATAAGCTAGTTAGCTCTCTGTGATCACGGCGCCACTAAAAGTAGTTCCTCAGGTTTATCGCTCCACAATAACGATATCACAAATACTTGGTGAGTATTCAGGTCCTGACATGCAGTACTGCTGGGTGTTTTTGTAGAGGGCTTTACGGGCGCAGTGGTGTACTCCCACGTTAGCCACCTCCTACTTGCCGTATTTTATGAATTAGAATGTATATAAAAGAAAGAAAAACATGTTTTTGTCTTACATTGGGATTGTGAATGATAGGCTGAATTCCATAAAAAGTGCAGTTGCCCTTTAATCAGCAGGTGTATTTACACAGCACACATGGCATCTGTAAAGCTGAAGTTTACTGTGGCATCTATGAAGAGTTCAGTGAGTGATCAAATATAGCAGAAAAATATTATATTCAATGTAACACATTATTATTTGGATTATATTTACTACATAAATATATATGATCAAATTGATTAAATCAGGGGACTATTTGTGGTCCGCAGCTCATTTTTTATATTATATTTTTAAAAATATGACAAAAAACAACCCATTAAAGAGTGGAACAAAAGAGAAAACTGGTGTAAGGTAACAAGAAAGTGTTGACAATATTGACACTGATAACACAAAGCTGCCAGTTTTTTACTTTAAAACTGTCATTGCTCAAAACTTAATAAAAACTTATAATCCACAGATAGATCTGAAGTTGATCTAGTTGAAGAGTTGAAAGTAAAAATAATATATATTGATATATGACTTATTTTTAACACTTTTAGGGATCCCAGAGACTTTTTGTCTGATTTTTTTTTTAAACGGTCATTGCTCAAAAATAATTATAAACCAAAATCGACGTTATGAAATACTTCCCTATTTAAGGCTCCAATTACTTTACATCAAATATTCCACTTTTTGGGGGGGGAAATATCACACATTTTGTGTTTTTGATAATAAATAAAGAGGGCATAAAGCACAACACAAATTTAACTTGATGTCAATTAATAGATCTGAAGTTGACCTATAAATATTTAGGCGTGGAAAGTTTAAAAAAAAAAAAGAAACTTATGTTCAACACTTGAATGACTGAAACCCCTTTGGGGGTAAAAATATATCATGTAGAGATGTCCGATAATATCGGCCGATAAATGCTTTAAAATGTAATATCGGAAATGATCGGTATCGGTTTCAAAAAGTACAATTTTTGACTTTTTAAAACGCCGCTGTACGGAGTGGTACACGGCCGTAGGGAGAAGTACAGAGCAGTTGCGTCTCCCAGTCATACTTGCCAACCCTCCCGATGTTCCAGGGAGAAAATCTCCCGAGGCAACCATTCTCCCCGAATTTCTCCCGATTTCCACCCAGACAACAATATTGAGGGCGTGCCTTAAAGGCACTGCCTTTGCGTGGCGGCCCAATCACATAATATATCTACGGCTTTTCACACACACAAGTGAATGCAACAGCCATACAGGTCACACTGAGGGTGGCCGTATAAACAACTTTAAAGGCCTACTGAAATGAATTTTTTTTATTTAAACGGGAATAGCAGATCCATTCTGTGTGTCATACTTGATCACTTCGCGATATTGCCATATTTTTGCTGAAAGGATTTAGTAGAGAAAATCGACGATAAAGTTCGCAACTTTTGCTGGCTGATAAAAAAAAAGCCTTGCCTGTACCGGAAGTAGCGTGACGTCACAGGAGCTAGTATTCCTCACAATTCCCCGTTGTTTACAATGGAGCGAGAGAGATTCGGAGCGACAAAGCGACGATTACCCCATTAATTTGAGCGAGGATGAAAGATTCGTAGATGAGGAACGTTACAGTGAAGGACTTGAGAGGCAGTGATGGACGTATCTTTTTTCGCTCTGACCGTAACTTAGGTACAAGCTGGCTCATTGGATTCCACACTCTCCTTTTTTTATTGTGGATCACGGATTTGTATTTTAAACCACCTGGGATACTATATCCTCTTGAAAATGAGAGTCGAGAACGCGAAATGGACATTTAAAGTGACTTTTATCTCCACGACAATACATCGGTGACACACTTAGCTACTGCGCTAACGTGATAGCATCGTTCTCAAATGAAGATAGAAACAAAATAAATAAACCCCTGACTGGAAGGATAGACAGAAGATCAACAATACTATTAAACCATGTACATGTAACTACACGGTTAAAAATTCTCAGCCTGGTAAGGCTTAACAATGCTGTTGCTAACGACGCTAAGGCTAATTTAGCAACTTAGCAACCGGACCTCACAGAACTATGATAAAAACATTAGCGCTCCACCTACGCCAGCCAGCCCTCATCTTCCCATCAACACCCGTGCTCACCTGCGTTCCAGCGATCGACGGCGCGACGAAGGACTTCATCCGTGGGTTTGGCGGCAAGCATCGGCTAGGCGTAGTAAGTAGTCCTTGTTGTGTTGCTGTAAGTATTGTACTTAGCCGCTAATACACCGATCCATCCCACCTACAACGTTCTTATTTGCAGCCTCCATTGTTCATTAAACAAATTGCAAAAGATCCACCAACACAGATGTCCAGAATACTGTGGAATTTTGTCGAAGAAAACAAGAGGTTTTTCTATCGGGTCCGATGGGGTCCAACCACTTCCGTGCATTTTGTGACGTCACGCGCATAAATCATATCCAAAGGAGTTTTTCAACCGGAAGTGTGGCGGGAATTTTAAAATGTCACTTTATAAGTTAACCCGGCCGTATTGGCATGTGTTGCAATGTTAAGATTTCATCATTGATATATAAACTATCAGACTGCGTGGTCGCTAGTAGTGGCTTTCAGTAGGCCTTTAACACCGTTACAAATATGCGCCACACTGTGAAGCCACACCAAACAAGAATGACAAACACATTTCGGGAGAACATCCGCACCGTTACACAACATAAACACAACAGAACAAATACCCAGAACCCCTTGCAGCACTAACTCTTCCGGGACGCTACAATATACACCCGCCCACCTCAACCTCCTCATGCTCTCTCAGGGAGAGAATGTCCCAAATTTCAAGCTGCTGTTTTGAGGCATGTAAAAAAAAATAATGCACTTTGTGACTTCAATAATAAATATGGCAGTGCCATGTTGGCATTTATTTCCATAACTTGAGTTGATTTATTTTGGAAAACCTTGTTACATTGTTTAATGCATCCAGCGGGGCATCACAACAAAATTAGGCACAATAATGTGTTCATTCCACCACTGTATATATCGGTTGATATCGGAATCGGTAATTAAGAGTTGGACAATATTGGATATCGGCTAAAAAAGCCATTATCTGACATCTCTAATATAATGTATTGGTTTTGAAGAAGTAAAAATTCTAAATGGCCCCCGCACGCTTTCATTTTTTCAGTGTGCGTCCTTCAGTGAAACCCCTGGGTTAAATGACGCCTGGTACTCTCTGCGGCTGAGTAACAAACCCCACTCGCCGCGATATTAGGGAATACAAAAGTTGGCCTTGAAAACAAAAAAAATGAAATGTTTATTTTCTGGCAATCTTCCCTTCTTTTTGGACAATCTACAACGCAGCGTGTGAAATCATGATTCTAAGGTTAATAAATACAATCTTTGACTTAAAAAGGTGCTCGGCTGACAATGAGTCTTTCAAACCTCCTTTTAGCACTTTTCTACCAGAAAATGACTTTTTCCTATCTTTGACTGGATGAAGAATATTAATGCAATATTGAGGTTACAGACTCTTGTTTGTTTGATGAATAAAGAGTGAAAGTGAAAGCTTGTCTACCTGCTGTTAAGTGATTGTTGTAGATCTGGCGCCATCTGCTGGTTAAACATATATCGCACCACTCCAAATGTTCTATTGACTAAGAAGGCGTCTCCAAACCTGAAGTCAATTGGAGTCAAGAAGACATGTTTTCGTTTTCATCTGGCCGCTCCTCATCTGACTCTTCTTCCTCTTTTTTGATTTCTTCTTCTTCTTCTTCAGCTGCTTCGTTCTTCTCTCCTTGGTCCGTCACTTCCAAGCCTTGGTTTGAAACCTTCCTCAGTTTAATATTTGGAAGTTTCTTCAAGTCTCCCGTCCATTCCCTGCATAAAAGAGGACTGTTAGGAAACTGTGGCGCCCCCTTGAGGCTCATTAGGAAAACTGTTCACAATTCAAATGGCAGAAAATGTAAAACTATATAATGCATTAAAAAAACATCCTCTGACTTGCCTCGTGTTGACTTTAAATGTTTTCCTCAAGGCTAATTTCTACGTACCGTATTTTTCTGACTATATGTCGCAGTTTTTTTCATAGTTTGGCCGGGGGTGCGACTTATACTCAGGAGCGACTTATGTGTGAAATGATTAACAGATTAGCGTAAAATATCAAATAATATTATTGATGTCATTCACGTAAGAGACTAGACGTATAAGATTTCATGGGATTTAGCGATTAGGAGTGACAGATTGTTTGGTAAACGTATAGCATGTTCTATATGTTATAGTTATTTGAATGACTCTTACCATAATATGTTACGTTAACATACCAGTTGGTTATTTATGCCTCATATAACGTACACTTATTCAGCCTGTTGTTCACTATTCTTTAGACATTTTAAATTGCCTTTCAAATGTCTATTCTTGCTGTTGGCTTTTATCAAATACATTTCCCCCAAAAATGCGACTTATATATGTTTTTTTCCTTCTTTATTATGCATTTTCGGGCGGTGCGACTTATACTCCGGAGCAGCTTATACTCTGAAAAATGCGGTAACTAAATAAATTCATGTGAACTCGGGCTGCATGGAAAAAAAAAATCAATTGACAATTCATATTCTTTGCGGCACGGAATTAAATTTCTGATTTTAAAAAATCTGATTTTATTTTTTTTTTAAATTGTTTTACATTTTATAAGAATCCCCTCACTATTTGAGGACTTAACGACTGTCTGTCACTCTATAAAAAGCTAAATGTTGATGAATGAATTTGTCCTTCATTTATTTGTGGCAGCTTTAATCGTTTAAAGCAGTCACTTTCAAACTGTGGCTAAAGAATAACTTAATTATATATTAAAAGACTGTGTTACTGTTCAAAATGTGTGTAATGTTACCGTGGCCAAAAATATCAAAAAATACTTCTTAAAAAAACCCTCCATCTTGTTTTTAATGACTACTTAGGCCTATTACGCTACAGCTAGGGGTGTAATGGTACGTGTATTTGTATTGAACCGTTTCGGTTCGGTTCGGAGGTGTACCGAACGAGTTTCCACACGGACATACTAAGTAGCGTAACGCACGTTGTGTAAACAATGCACACCGAGGCACAACACACGGCATGCTAGCAGCTAACGGGCTAGGATAGACTGACCATACGTCCTCTTTTCCCCGGACATGTCCTCTTTTGCGGAGCTGTCAGGGCGGAGTTTCTTAAATGCCTCAAATGTCCGGCATTTTGAGTTAGGGTTGCGTGTATTTTCAATGTACGTTCAGGGTTAAGAAGGGGTTAAAAACAAAACAAACAGCAGCATTGGTGAGGGAGGGGCAGAGACAGAGAGAGAGAGAGAGTTATGATAAACACGCATGCGTCGCCAGGCTCTGCTTTTTATCCATAGATTTATCAGATTAAATTTTTTATTATCTATAGCAGGGGTGTCAAAAGTGTGCCCCGGAGGCCATTTGCGGCCCACAGCTAATGTTTTAAAGGCCCACGGCACATTCTAAAAATACTACTAAAATAAACAAAAACATAAAAAAGCTTAAAGGTTAAAAGTAATTTAGAAAAAGTTGCAATGTTGACTAATAAACCAAAGCTGTTTTTTTTTCTTTCAAACTGTCATTTCTCAAAACATAATATTGAATCAAAATCAATGTTATTATGAATTATTGACCTATCCAAGGTTCCCATTACTTCACATCAAATATTACACTAAGAAAAATATTTTTGGTGGAAGATTTTGCAAATTTGGTAAATAACCAAAACATTTATATTTTGTGGTTTTCTTACTGTACCGAAAATGAACCGAACCGTGACCTCTAAACCGAGGTACGTACCGAAACAACATTTTTGTGTACCGTTACACCCCTAGCTACAGCATTTTAAAGTTGGTCATTATGGTGGTACTTGGGAGAGCCACAGGGTTTCCTGAGGTGGTACTTGGTGAAATAAACACAGATGAAGAGTGTCCAAGACCAACTACTGGATAGACAAGAGTGGAAATAAATGATTGAACTTGCCTGAAACTTTTCAGATGTTTTGTGTTGATGAAGTCTGGGATCTCTGAAGAAGAGGAGAAGTACATTAAACACAACATAGAATGTTGATAAATAGTGGAGGTTTACGACACCGACCGAATCCCACGCCCTCGTACTGCGCTCGCTCCCGCTCGGTGGTCTGCTTGATGAAGCTCTCTCTGGCGGCGTGGAGACGACCCTGGCGACCTTTGATGCTGTTCACCAGCTCGATTTGCTCCAGCTCAGATTCAAACCTCTTCAGGTACCTACACACACATTATGTAATACACACATAACCTCTTCAGGTACCTACACACACATTATGTAATACACACATAACCTCTTCAGGTACCTACACACACATTATGTAATACACACATAACCTCTTCAGGTACCTACACACACATTATGTATTACACACCTATTATTACTCACCTTTCAATGATGTCACAGGCATCTTTCTTAGTGTACCTCGTCTTTTCTGGGTCTAGTTGTCCCTGGAACCACAGCAGCTTCTCCCCTATGTTTGACAAGGTAATATTGCTATTAAATGATGCATAATTAATAACAACAAGGTAATATTGCTATTAAATGATGCATAATTAATAACAACAAGGTAATATTGCTATTAAATGATGCATAATTAATAACAACAAGGTAATATTGCTATTAAATGATGCATAATTAATAACAACAAGGTAATATTGCTATTAAATGATGCATAATTAATAACAACAAGGTAATACTGCTATTAAATGATGCATAATTAATTACAACAAGGTAATACTGCTATTAAATTATGCATAATTAATAACAACAAGGTAATACTGCTATCAAATTATGCATAATTAATAACAACAAGGTAATATTGCTAGTAAATGATGCATAATTAATAACAACAAGGTAATACTGCTAGTAAATGATGCAAGAGTGTCCGCCCTGAGATCGGTAGGTTGGAGTTCAAATCCCAGCCGAGTCATACCAAAGACTATAAAAATGGGAACCATAACCTCCCTGCTTGGCACTCAGCAACAAAGGGTTGGAGTTGGGGGTTAAATCACCAAAATGATTCCCGGGCGCGGCGCCGCTGCTGCCCACTGCTCCCCAAGGGGATGGGACAAATGCAGAGGACAAATTTCACCACATTGTCATGTCTGTGTTCATGTTTTTGTTTGGCCATGTGCTGTTTTGTTTTTTGGACACTTCCTTAGTTCCTGGTTTCACTTCCTGGTTTTGTTTTGTTTCCATGGTTACTCATTAGTTTCACCTGTTCCACGTTTGGACTCACACACACCTGTCTCACGTTTTCACATTGTCATGTCACGCACCTGTTCACAGTTAGTCACGCACCTGTTTTCACTTATCATGTCACTATATAGGCTTTTCTGTTTCTGTTGTTCGTCCTGGCGACATCACCCATTCATGCCATGTCCACAGTTCCTTGTCACGTTAGTTCTTGTTTCATCTCTTGTCACGTAAGTTTTTGTTTGTTTAATGTTCATAGTTCTCCGCCATTGTGCGCGCCCTTTGTTTTTCTAGTCAAGTTTTTTACCTCCGCTGTGAGCGCCTTTTGTTTGTACCTTTTGTTTGAGTTTATAGTAATAATTAAATATGTCTTTACCTGCACGCCACGTCCGTTCCAATTCTTTTGCACCACGGGAGAGCAAACCACGCCACAGACCAAGTTATGACACACATCTAGTGTGTGTGTGACAATCATTGGTACTTTAATCTTAATCTTTAATAATTAATAACAAGGTAATATTGCTATTAAATGATGCATAATTAATAACAACAAGGTAATATTGCTATTAAATGATGCATAATTAATAACAACAGCGTAATACTGCTATTAAATGATGCATAATTAATAACAACAAGGTTATATTGCTATTAAATGATGCATAATTAATTACAACAAGGTAATATGGCTATTAAATGATGCATAATTAATAACAACAAGGTAATATGGCTATTAAATGATGCATAATTAATAACAACAAGGTAATATTTGTATTAAATGATGCATAATTAATAACAAGGTAATATTGCTATTAAATGATGCATAATTAATAACAACAAGGTAATATTGCTATTAAATGATGCATAATTAATAACAACAAGGTAATATTGCTATTAAATGATGCATAATTAATAACAACAAGGTAATGTTGGTATTAAATGATGCATAATTAATAACAACAAGGTAATATTGCTATTAAATGATGCATAATTAATAACAACAAGGTAATGTTGGTATTAAATGATGCATAATTAATAACAACAAGGTAATATTGCTATTAAATGATGCATAATTAATAACAACAAGGTAATATTGCTATTAAATGATGCATAATTAATAACAACAAGGTAATATTGCTATTAAATGATGCATAATTAATAACAACAAGGTAATATTGCTATCAAATGATGCATAATTAACAACAAGGTAATATTGCTATTAAATGATGCATGATTAATAACAACAAGGTAATATTGCTATTAAATGATGCATAATTATTAACAATGTATCGCAACAACTTACCAATGCTATTCAGACGCGCCGCTTTGCCAATTTTCTGTCTGTAGAAACAAAATAATATAATTGACAATGTTTAATAGCAGAAAAAAAGAATATATATTGATTTTAAAGCACCTTTCTTTCTTTTGAAGTCTTATTTCCTCGCTGGCCAAGGAAGCAGCTTTCCTGCTGTACGGATGGACAACCTTCTCCGCAGGTTTGCCTTTTGGTTTCCGATTCTTCGGCTGAAAATGCAATGAAATATTAAAGTGTTGTTAATTATGTACATTTTATTGACATTATTAATGACGTAGCTTTACCATTTTAAGGGCTGTGTAGCACGTGCTTGTTCGATGTTGACAACATGGACCGGAAATGGAAGCTGTCCGTTTGGGAATTATGTCCGGGCAAAATAGAGAAAAATAAACTGTTCCTACTCATAAAACATAAAAATAAAATAAAACTGTTTATGCGCATTGTTATTTTTTAATTAAAAGGACTAAATTAAATGTTATATGCGATGCTGCCGTACCCTTTTTTATCGGCTATAATCATGCTGTTCAATGTTGATAATAAATATGCATAGAAATGGACCGGAGGCGGAAGCTGTCCGTTTGGCAATTTCTCCGGGCAAAATACAGCAAAAGAACATGTTCCCACCCTTAAAAAGCCGGTAAAAACACAATATAATATATACATATGTTAACATACAGAATATATTTATAGGTCATCTAAAAAAAACCGCAACAGTAAACGGGCACAATTGGCAATAAAAGTGTTTTGAGTTTTTTTTAAACTTAATTCATAAAATAAAAAAATACAAGTACGTCTATATTACGGGGAGGACATGCAAACTCTATCCAATATCTATTTATTTTAAAATAAAATGATAACATATACATCAAATTAACAAACTGTTAAATGTTTTTGTTTTTTATTTATCCATCCATCCATTTTCCTACCGCTTGTCCCGGATTTATTGTTCTGCACTGTAATTTCTACCTAGCAGACGAAAGTCCTAAACCAGCTGTGTTCAAAGTTTGTAAAACAAAATTAAACCATTCATATTTGGGGGGAAATAAAGCAATAAAGCACATGTGTTTAATGTAATGAGACTGACTATAAAATAAATACTAATAACATTAACAAAAAAAAATATTTATTGTCTTTAGATAAAAAAAACATTCAGACTTTTTACAAAATATGTTACTATTTAAAAAATGGGGGATAAAAGTGTGAAAAGTCACAATGCATTTATTGTAAGACAGAACATAAGTGATTTATTGCCTTTAAATTAGTTTTAAAAAATACAAAAAAAACCTCAATGTATTTGATGTATTGGAATGAAATAAGTAATAATGACGTTAATAAAATGCGATTTACAGTATTTAAATACATGCAAAAAAATGTGTAACATTTTCACAAAATTAAAAAATATATATGTTAAAAATACAAAAAAAATATAAAATGGAGAAGATAACTGCCTTTATTAATTATAAATTGGAGAAATGTACGTCTTACTGGGAAAACTTGGTCAATTAGGTCACGCCCCATAAGCCTGACTTTAATTTTTCGAATTAGTGATTGTACTGCTTAAAAAAATAAAAATAAAAAAAGGATTACTCCCTATATATATATATATATATATATATATATATATATATATATATATATATATATATATAGAGGGAGTAATCCTTTTTTTATTTTTATTTTTTTAAGCAGTACAATCACTAATATGTGTATATATATATATATATATATATATATATATATATATATATATATATATATATATATATATATATATATATATATATATATATACATATATATATATATATATATATATATATATATATATATATATATATATATATATATATATATATATATAGGGAGTAATCCTTTTTTTATTTTTATTTTTTTAAGCAGTACAATCACTAATTCGAAAAATTAAAGTCAGGCTTATGGGGCGTGACCTAATTGACCAAGTTTTCCCAGTAAGACGTACATTTCTCCAATTTATAATTAATAAAGGCAGTTATCTTCTCCATTTTATATTTTTTTTGTATTTTTAACACATATATTTTTTAATTTTGTGAAAATGTTACACATTTTTTTGCATGTATTTAAATACTGTAAATCGCATTTTATATATCTGTTTATATTATTTTATTTTATTTCTTATTAATATTATTAAAAATGTATTATTATTTATTTTTTCTTTATTTAATTGATGTATTTGCAAATACTACTTTGTTTTTCTGCTGTTTCTTTCTTTTTTTGGGGTGAGGGGTTGGGGGGTGGTATGGTTGGGATATAAACAAAAAATACTTTGACATTTAGGGCAGACAACAGATATATGATGTATGTAAATATGATGTAATGGATAGGAATGTCTGAAGCTGGATGTCAATAAAAAAAATTTTTATTTTTTTTTAAAAAAGCCAGAAATTTGTGGGTAAGTAGCTGTTGCTAGAGAAGATTTGGACACCATCCATCCATCCATTTTCTACCGCTTGTCCCTTTTGGGGTCGCGGGGGGTGCTGGAGCCTATCTCAGCTGCATTCGGGCGGAAGGCGGGGTACACCCTGGACAAGTCACCACCTCATCACAGGGCCAACACAGACAGACAACATTCACACACTAGGTGCCATTTAGTGTTGCCAATCAACCTATCCCCAGGTGCATGTCTTTGGAGGTGGGAGGGGCCTAACCCCAGGTGCATGTCTTTGGAGGTGGGAGGGGCCTAACCCCAGGTGCATGTCTCTTGGGGGTGGGAGGAAGCCGGAGTAGAACCCAGGCAGTCACATGCAAACTCCACACAGAAAGATCCCGAGCGCAGCATCGAACCCAGGACTACTCAGGACCTTCGTATTGTGAGGCACATGCACTAACCCCTGCTCCACCGTGCTGCCCAGATTTGGACACTGTTGTCCTAAATGTTGAAGCCCCGCCTCTTTCTCCCATGCAAACAAAGCAGGAAGTGAACGCAAACATGCCAATCATCCAGAGAGTGTGTCACACCTGCTCCCCTCCCCCTCCCCCACCCTCTCTTGCGTACCTGCAGCAGGAATGTGTGTGTGTGTGTGTGCATGCAGCAGACATGTGGTGACACGTGTGTTGCGTCACACCACAGCCACTCACAGTGGGTGTGTCTCTTCTTCTTCTTCTTCTTCTTCATTCGGTCTCCCCCTTTCCCCCTGTCAAGCAGCGCCAGGAAGTGGCGTGCTGTGACCGGCCGCGGCGTGAGAGACGTGGACACAGCATGGCATCATGTCCGCCTCGTGGCCTTCTACCATGAGAGGCCCCCGGGGGCCCACCCCGAGTCCTGCGGTGTCCCTGCTGCTGCTGCTGCTGTGGCTGCTGACCGGGCCCTGGACCGGGACAGGTGAGGACACATTTGTGCTCCCTCAGCAAAAACGACCCGTAACCATTTCGCGGGTTCTTTGTCACCTTCTTTTTGGGGCTTGTTCTGGTTTCCTGCTGTCAAATACTTTCATTGTGGTCTACGGGAAGATTCAAGTTCAATCTTGAAGGTTTTTCAGTATTTTTCATCTATGTGACGAGAAAATAAACGTTAGACTTTTGCAAGCGTTGTGATTGTGTGGCAAGAGGCGGATGTGTTCATTTCCTGTCGAGGACTTCCCCTCAATCTCTGCTCTAACCCGCAACCTCCAAATGCAAAACCTCCACAGTAGTCTGCATGCCAGGCCACTAGATGGCGACATCTCCTTCCATCCTATATTTCTCCGGGAAAACCTCCGTAATCGGATCAGAATTCCAGAATAAGATATACGAAAATAAGAAAAAACAGGTAGTTGATTTTTTTTTTTTTTATAATTAAAAGCTGAGAAATCAAAAAAATTACTTATTTTTTTAAAGCTAGCTCGCACCTTGACTCGAGCATTTGTTGCTACGCAGAATTCATAGGGCACAATCATAACTGCCCCATAAGCCAGGGGTGTCCAAACTTTTTCCACTGAGGGCCACACACGGAAAAATTTAGGCATACGGGGGACATTTTGATATTTTCCATTTTCAAACCATAACAAAATATATGGATTTTTTTTTTTAACCTTTAGGGCTCCCGGGGACCGGTCAAGGGTCTCAGTCATTAAAATGTTAAAAATAAGTCAAATTATTATTTTTTTTTTTTTTACACTATATCAACTTCAGGTTGATATCAAGTAAAAAAAAAAGGTTTTGTGCCTTTTCTGTCAAAGACAACTTTGTTTTTTATAGTAAAACTGAAATATGCAGTATTTAGTAATTAGAGCCCTAAAAGATCAATAATGCAGGAAACCATTGATTTGAATTATTTAATATTTTTGAGTAATAACAGTGAAAAGTTAAATAAAATCCCACTAAATATATTTGGGATCCAAAAGGTCTCCCACTCATAAAGTGATACATTTTTATTAGTTTTTTTTTTACACTTAAATTACGAGATCAACTTCAGATATATCTGTCCATTTTACGTTTGAACTATTATTTTGTTTGTCTTATGCTCTTTTGTCAAATAAAACTTTGATGTTTTTATATGGCAACCACACAATACATGCAATATTTTTTCCACATAAAACATTTAAAAGTGACATTTTTTAAGTAATGATTCATTGTAACATAGATTTTTTTTTCTTTCCGAGCAATGGCAATAAAAATAAAAATAAACAAAGACAAAAGAAAAAAAAACAGCCTGCATGGCAGCTTTGTGTCAACATTGCAACGTTTTCTCGTTAGATTTCACCTCACTCCACTTTTTGAAAATGTTTTTATTTTTTATTTTTGCAATACTATCAATTTTGCAATTTTTGCAGAATGTGTGGCGGGCCGGTAAACAATTAGCTGCGGGCCGCAAATGGCCCCCGGGCCGCACTTTGGACACCTCTGCCATTAGCCAATAAAAAAGTGAGTTAATATTTTTTTTTTGATAATGAAACTCTTTGACTTGTCCAGGGTGTACCCCGTCTTCCTCCCAAGTGCAGGTGGGATAGGCTCCAGCACCATGGACTTGGAAATAGTCCGTTTCTGGGTCAAACTGTGGCCATTTTTAACGAGGGTGGGGAAGGGCACAGGTCCGGTGGCCATGGATGAAGTACAGAGTCAGGACATTAATGATTCTGCCCTGTGAATCCTGCCCAGCAACAAGTGGGGAAAAGCATAGAAGCATTTCTTTTTTTTTTATAGCAAATTATTAGATTTATGTTGCTAAATGTTCTGGCTAGACTAAAAAACTTTACTTTTTTAAGCCTTCAAATATATATAAAAAAATATTTTAACTCACTTTTTAAATGGGCTTATGAGGAATCATCATTTTGTTCTGTGAAATCTGCCAAACAACAACTGGGAAAAATTTAAGAGCAACTTTGTTGATTTCTGTTGCTACATTTGCTAGCTAGCTTGCAAATAAATGTATTTTTTTGTACTTTTTAAGCTATTAGTTATTTTTTAAAATTAAATTAACTATTTTTTCTTTTTCATTGATGGTTGGGGGAGTCATGATTTTGTCCTAATAATTCTGCCTAGCAACAAGTGAAAAAAACATCAAAGCAGTTGTGTTGATTTCTGTTGCTACATTTGCTAGCTAGATTGTAAATATTTTGTTTTTAAGATTCTAATGAATTAAATAAATAGAATGTCTAAATTGTTTTATTATTTATCATTTATATTATTGGCTGTCAGGGCAGTCATGATTTTGTCCTGTCAATTCTGCCTAGCAACAAGTGAAAAAAACATCAAAGCAATTTAAAACAATGTTGTTGCTACATTTGCTAGTTAGCTTTAAATTTTTTTATTTTTTTTGGCTTTTTAAGTGTTATTTTTAAAAAGTGTTTATAATTATTTTTTTTATTGGCTTCTGGGGCAGACGTGATTGTGTCCTGCGTACTCTGCCTAGCAACAAGTGAAAAAAAACATCAAAGCAATTTAAAACAATGTTGTTGCTACATTTGCTCGATATCTTTAAAAATTTAAATTTTTTTGGGCTTTTTAAGTGTTATTTTTTAAAAGTGTTTATAATTATTTTTTTTATTGGCTTCTGGGGCAGACGTGATTGTGTCCTGCGTACTCTGCCTAGCAACAAGTGGAAAAAAAACATCAAAGCGATTTAAAACAATGTTGTTGCTACATTTGCTAGTTAGCTTTAAAAATGTAGATTTTTTTTGGCTTTTTAAGTGTTATTTTTTAAAAGTGTTTATAATTTATTTTTTTATTGGCTTCTGGGGCAGACGTGATTGTGTCCTGCGTACTCTGCCTAGCAACAAGTGAAATCAAACATCAAAGCAATTTAAAACAATGTTGTTGCTACATTTGCTAGTTAGCTTTAAAAATGTAGATTTTTTGGGCTTTTTGAGTGTTATTTTTTTAAAAGTGTTTATAATTATTTCTTTATTGGCTTCTGGGGCAGACGTGATTGTGTCCTGCGTACTCTGCCTAGCAACAAGTGGAAAAAAACATCACAGCAATTTAAAACAATGTTGTTGCTACATTTGCTAGTTAGCTTTAAACATTTTTTTTTTTTGGCTTTTTAAGTGTTATTTTTTAAAAGTGTTTATAATTTTTTTTTTTTTATTGGCTTGTGGGGCAGACGTGATTGTGTCCTGCGTACTCTGCCTAGCAACAAGTGAAAAAAAACATCAAAGCAATTTAAAACAATGTTGTTGCTACATTTGCTAGTTAGCTTTAAAAATTTAAAACATTTTTGGCTTTTGAAGTGTTATTTTTTTCAAGTGTTTATAATGATTTCTTTATTGGCTTCTGGGGCAGACGTGATTGTGTCCTGCGTACTCTGCCTAGCAACAAGTGAAAAAAAACATCAAAGCAATTTAAAACAATGTTGTTGCTACATTTGCTAGTTAGCTTAAATTTTTTTTTTTTTTTTGTGGCTTTTTAAGTGTTATTTTTTTAAAAGTGTTTATGATTATTTCTTTATTGGATTCTGGGGCATACGTGATTGTGTCCTGCGTACTCTGCCTAGCAACAAGTGAAATCAAACATCAAAGCAATTTAAAACAATGTTGTTGCTACATTTGCTAGTTAGCTTTAAAAATGTAGATTTTTTTCGTTTTTTTTTAGTGTTATTTCTTTAAAAGTGTTTATAATTTTTTTTTTTATTGGCTTCTGGGGCAGACGTGATTGTGTCCTGCGTACTCTGCCTAGCAACAAGTGAAATAAAACATCAAAGCAATTTAAAACAATGTTGTTGCTACATTTGCTCGTTAGCTTTAAAAATGTAGATATTTTTTGGGATTTTTAAGTGTTCTTTTTTTTTTTAAAGTGTTTATAATGATTTCTTTATTGGCTTGTGGGGCAGACGTGATTGTGTCCTGCGTACTCTGCCTAGCAACAAGTGTGACTAAAGCATGATGATGTTGTCCGTCAAAGAAGTTGTGTTGTTGTTCTTCAGTGTCCTGCCAAGATGAGCAAGAAGGCGAGACGCCGGCCGGAGAGTCGGAAGACTTGGAACAAGTTGTGGAAGGCGAGGTGGAAGTCCTAGGTCAGACATTTTATTGTAGAGACATGAACAGATGAGTTGTGTGTGACAACTACGTTCCTTTTTGTGCTTCTAGAACCCACGTTGTCGCCTCCAGACTCCCCCCCGACCTTGGACACATCCCCCACCCAGGAGGGCGGCTCACATTCAGGCAAGAAAGTGTTTTCTCTCCCTTTTACACTCCTGTGACACTTTGCAGGGTTTTTAAATCAATGAGAAAATAATGTAGTGTTTAATGATGGCCACAGTTTGACCCTGGAACAGATTATTTCTATTTCCTTTATTTACTACGGGAAATGTTGTGTCTTTTCTATTTAGAAGTTACAGGTGAAGACGCAGATCTCGGTAC
>NC_084752.1:45444659-45472159 GCF_033978785.1 Entelurus aequoreus | reverse complement strand
CAGTTATCCATTCTTGGACAGACTCTGTAACTTCCTCAAGTGGAACACTGACTTCAGATCAGCCACCCCTTCTGCGATAACGGCGCTGATCATCCCTCAGTTTTTGGCAGATATTCCTCAGTTTATCTCCCAGAAAACACCAAGCTGACAACAGAATAATCCAAATGTATTCATAGCCTCACAGAAATGATAATCCACATAGTTTGAACAGGCACATTTTGAAGCATTATTAGTCCCGTGCAAATATGTTTACATGAGATGAACTGATCATAGGTCACTTGATCTCTGAAACAACATTGACTATGACTGGAAGTGGCCTTTATTACCTATGCAACATATGGACAGATTAAAAACTTCAAAAAGAGAATTTAAAACTGAGATGATAACATACCCAACAGAAGGCATGAATAGTTTTGTCAAACAGTTTAATTGATACTGTGGATACCTTCTTAGCGTGGCGGCGAACAGCTGTCTCGTCAGCTGATGCGCGGCTTGGCAACATGCAGCCAAACCCCACTTCATAAAATGATATTTTATCTTACAGCACATCCGCATCCCTAGTCGCCTAGGCAACCCCAGGAAATGGTTGTGTGCATGTAGCGTGCTTAGTCTGGAGCAGGGGTCACCAACGCGGTGCCCGCGGGCACCAGGTCGCCCGTAAGGACCAGATGAGTCGCCCGCTGGCCTGTTCTAAAAATAGCTCAAATAGCAGCACTTACCAGTGAGCTGCCTCTATTTTTTAAATTGTATTTATTTACTAGCAAGCTGGTCTCGCTTTGCCCGACATTTTTAATTCTAAGAGAGACAAAACTCAAATAGAATTTGAAAATCCAATAAAATATTTTAAAGACTTGGTCTTCACTTGTTTAAATTAATTCATTATTTTTTTTATTTTGCTTCTTATAACTTTCAGAAAGACAATTTTAGAGAAAAAATACAACCTTAAAAATTATTTTAGGATTTTTAAACACATATACCTTTTTACCTTTTAAGTTCCTTCCTCTTCTTTCCTGACCATTTAAATCAATGTTCAAGTAAATGTATCCTTTTTATTGTAAAGAATAATGAATACATTTTAATTTAATTTTTCATTTTAGCTGCTGTTTATTTTAACGAAGAATATTTGTGAAATATTTCTTCAAACTTATTATGATTAAAATTCAAAAAAAATATTCTGGCAAAGCTAGAAAATCTGTAGAATCAAATTTAAGTCTTATTTCAAAGTCTTTTGAATTTCTTTTAAAAATTTTGTTCTGGAAAATCTAGATGAAATAATGATTAGTCTTTGTTAGAAATATAGCTCGGTCCAATTTGTTATATATTCTAACAATTATTATTTATTTATTTATTTAACAAAGTGCAAATTGGATTTTAACCTATTTAAAACATGTCATCAAAATTCTAAAATTAATCTTAATCAGGAAAAATGACTAATGATGTTACATAAATTATTATTCTTAATTTTTTAAAAAAGATTCGAATTAGCTAGTTTTTCCTCTTCTTTTTTTCGGTTGAATTTTGAATTTTAAAGAGTCGAAATTGAAGATAAACTATGTTTCAAAATGTAATTGTCATTTTTTTCGTGTTTTCTCCTCTTTTAAACCGTTCAATTAACTGTAAAAATAATTAATTATTAATAATAACATAGAGTTAAAGGTAAATTGAGCAAATTGGCTATTTCTGGCAATTTATTTAAGTGTGTATCAAACTGGTAGCCCTTCGCATGAATCAGTACCCGAAGAAGTAGCTCTTGGTTTCAAAAAGGTTGCTGACCCCTGATCTAACACTACATTATACATGTATTATTATTTTCAGAAACAAGCCCTGATGCTAATAGCAGCTTCCCCGACTCCACCCTCAGTCCTCTGGGAGACAACAGCCTGAGTCTGAGCGTGGTCATCATCCCCGTGGCCCTGGCGGTCCTCATCATCGCCATGATTGTTTTTGGCCTCTTCATCAAACGCAAGTTCAGGAGAGAGCCAGCAAACCCCGGTAAATACTTCCAATGCCACTTGATCACTTATTGTATTTACTGTACAAACCCCGTTTCCATATGAGTTGGGAAATGGTGTTAGATGTAAATATAAACGGAATACAATGATTTGCAAATCCTTTTCAACCCATATTCAGTTGAATATGCTACAAAGACAACATATTTGATGTTCAAACTGATAAAAACAATTTTTTTTGCATATAATCATTAACTTTAGAATTTGATGCCAGCAACACGTTGTTTATATTTACATCCAACACAATTTCCCAACTCATATGGAAACGGGGTTTGTACATTTAGGACCTCAAAGAGTACATTTTTGTCATCATATAAGTCAAATATACACATTTATGTTTTATTTTGGTTGACAAAAGCATGATCCAAAATCACGTTTTGTGTTTGTTCAGATTCAGGAAAAGATGATCCATATCTGGACGGGTCCAGCCTGGACAAAGTGCCAATGTACGTACGTTATAAAAGCATTCTACTGGACATATTTATTTACAAGGTAACATTGTTACGTACAAGTGTAATAAGAAGTTAATAATCAAACTTAAATAAAGTAAAACAACTTAAGTTTTTGAGGACACTGCCACCTAGTGGTGCTTTATAGGTACTACTGGAATTAATGCGATGTGTTGTCTAGCTCGGTGTTTTTCAACCACAGTCTGGTGTGCCGTGGGAGATGATCTAATTTCACCTATTTGGGTTAAAAAATATTGTTTGCAAAGCAGTAATTATAGTCTGCAAATGATGTGTTGTTGTTGAGTGTCGGTGCTGTCTAGAGCTCGGCGGAGTAACCGTGTAATACTCCTCCATATCAGTAGGTAGCTAATTGCTTTGTAAATGTCAGAAACAGCGGGAGGCAGAGTGCAGGTAAAAAGGTGTCTAATGCGTAAACCAAAAATAAACAAAAGGTGAGTGCCCCTAAGAAAAGGCATTGAAGCTTAGGGAAGGCTATGCAGAACCAAACTAAAACTGAAATGGCTACAAAGTCAACAAAAACAGAATGCTGGACGACAGCAAAGACTTACAGCGTGTGGAAGCAGCAGACGGCGTCCACAAAGTACATTCGAACATGACATAACACCAAAATAGGAGCGCAAGACAAGAAGTAAAACACTACACACGTAAAAACAGCAAAAAAGTCCAATTAAGTCAGGGTGTGATGTGACAGGTGGTGACAGTACACCTACTTTGAGACAAGAGCTATAGTGATGCATGCTTGGTTATGCTTTAAAGTCATATCCAACGACTTTTTACTGTCAACTGAGTTTAGTTTTTAAATGATTTCTGCTTTTTCAACGCAAAAAATGTGCCTTGGCTCAAAAAAGGTTGAAAAACACTGCTCTAGCTAGTAGTTCTACTAGCTGAATAGTAGTTTTTTAGGTAATAACTTGTATTGTTGTTAATGTACTGAGCAACATGTCTTCGTGTTCTATGGTTATCATCGCACTTTTCTTCTTTGCCAAGGCCGCTCCTCTCCCGTGGTGACGTCACGTTAGCAGCTCAATGTACACTCACTATTTGGCAACCCTCTGTACTTCTTATTGGTTGTGCTATTAACTTTTTTTGTTTTGTTAAAGGCTTCAACACTTTTACAAACTATGTTATACAAGCTGGTGACCTTTTTTTGTGTGTTGTTTTGTTGTCAGGCCCATGTTTGAAGAAGACGTGCCCTCCGTCTTGGAGCTGGAGATGGAGGAGTTGGACCAGTGGATGAAAAAAGACGGTAAGTTCTTTAGCAGACCAGGCCATGGTGTCATCTGAATGAATACATTAGGACATTTTAAAAATAGCCTGGGAAAAGGTTGAGTAATTACAATGTGTGTGCGTGTGTGTGTGTGTGTGTGTGTGTGTGTGTGTGTGTGTGTGAGTGTGTGTGCGTGTTAAGTTGCACAACACTGTGGTAATGACTGACAGGTGTGCAACTAGCAGAGTGACACAAGCACACACCAATGAAGTTGTCGTTTTACACAAATTAAGTTGAAGTGGCAAGAAAAAAAATCACGGTTTTACAATAATAGTTGTAAATATACACAATGGTATTTTTTAACAAATAATAACATTTTAATTAATTTTTTTAAAGTCTCAATTTGTCAAAAAAAAAAAAAGAGTAATGAATTAAGTTTTAATTTCACAAAAATAAAAATGATAAAAACACACAAAGTTGTGATGTGGTGCTACATGGATGCATCTATCTTTTTACAAGAATAAAGTTGTAGCGGGTGTATAAATAAAGTCATAATTTTACAGGAATAAAATAGTAATTTTGCAAGAATAAAGTAATAATTTTACAGTAATAAAGTTGTAACTTATTACATAAATATTTTAATAATTTTACAAGAATAAAGTTATAACTCATTACATAAATATTTTAATTTTACAAGAATAAAAGTAATAATTTTACAATAATAAAGTTGTAACTCATTACATATTTGTTAATATTTTTACAAGAATAAAATAGTAATTTTACAAGAATAAAGTAATAATTTTACAATAATAAAGTTGTAACTTATTACATAAATATTTTTATAATTTTACAAGAATAAAGTTGTAACTCATTACATAAACATTTTAATTTTACAAGAATAAAATAGTAATTTTACAAGAATAAAGTAATAATTTTACAATAATAAAGTTGTAACTCATTACATATTTGTTAATAATTTTACAGTGATAAAGTTGTAACTTATTACATAAATATTTTAATAATTTTACAAGAATAAAGTTATAACTCATTACATAAATATTTTAATTTTACAAGAATAAAGTAATAATTTTACAATAATAAAGTTGTAACTCATTACATATTTGTTAATATTTTACAAGAATAAAATAGTAATTTTACAAGAATAAAGTAATAATTTTACAATAATAAAGTTGTAACTCATTACATAAATATTTTAATAATTTTACAAGAATAAAGTTATAACTCATTACATAAATATTTTAATTTTACAAGAATAAAATAGTAATTTTGCAAGAATAAAGAAATAATTTTTCAATAATAAAGTTGTAACTCATTACATATTTGTTAATATTTTTACAAGAATAAAATAGTAATTTTACAAGAATAAAGTAATAATTTTACAATAATAAAGTTGTAACTCATTGCATAAATAGTTTTTAATAATTTGACAAGAATAAAGTTGTACCGGCTGTATAAATAAAGTCATAATTTTACAAGAATAAAATAGTAATTTTAAAAGAATAAGGTAATAATTAAACAATAATAAAGTTGTAACTTATTACATAAATATTTTAATAATTTTACAAGAGTAAAGTTATAACTCATTACATAAATATTTTAATTTTACAAGAATAAAATAGTAATTTTACAAGAATAAAGTAATAATTTTTCAATAATAAAGTTGTAACTCATTACATATTTGTTAATATTTTTACAAGAATAAAATAGTAATTTTACAATAATAAAGTAATAATTTTACAATAATAAAGTTGTAACTCAGTACATAAATTTTTAAAAATAATTTGACAAGAATAAAGTTGTACCGGGTGTATAAATAAAGTCATAATTTTACATGAATAAAATAGTAATTTTGCAAGAATAAAGTAATAATTAAACAATAATAAAGTTGTAACTTATTACATAAATATTTTAATAATTTTACAAGAGTAAAGTTATAACTCATTACATAAATATTTTAATTTTACAATAATAAAATAGTAATTTCACAAGAATAAAGTAATAATTTTACAATAATAAGTTGTAACTCATTACATATTTGTTAATATTTTTACAAGAATAAAATAGTAATTTTACAAGAATAAAGTAATAGTTTTACAGTAATAAAGTTGTAACTCATTACATAAATATTTTTTAATAATTTGACAAGAATAAAGTTGTACCGGATGTATAAATAAAGTCATAATTTTACAAGAATAAAATAGTAATTTTGCAAGAATAAAGTAATAATTAAACAATAATAAAGTTGTAACTTATTACATAAATATTTTAATAATTTTACAAGAGTAAAGTTATAACTCATTACATAAATATTTTAATTTTACAAGAATAAAATAGTAATTTTACAAGAATAAAGTGATAATTTTACAATAATAAAGTTGTAACTCATTACATATTTGTTAATATTTTTACAAGAATAAAATAGTAATTTTTGCAAGAATAAAGTCATAATTTTACAAGAATAAAATAGTAATTTTGCAAGAATAAAGTAATAATCTTACAATAATAAAGTTGTAACTTATTACATAAATATTTTAATAATTTTACAAGAATAAAGTTATAACTCATTACATAAATATTTTAATTTTACAAGAATAAAATAGTAATTTTACAAGAATAAAGTAATAATTTTACAATAATAAAGTTCTAACTCATTACATATTGGTTAATATTTTTACAAGAATAAAATAGTAATTTTACAAGAATAAAGTAATCATTTTACAGTAATAAAGTTGTAACTCATTACATAAATATTTTTTAATAATTTGACAAGAATAAAGTTGTACCGGATGTATAAATAAAGTCATAATTTTACAAGAATAAAATAGTAATTTTGCAAGAATAAAGTAATAATTAAACAATAATAAAGTTGTAACTTATTACATAAATATTTTAATAATTTTACAAGAGTAAAGTTATAACTCATTACATAAATATTTTAATTTTACAAGAATAAAATAGGAATTTTACAAGAATAAAGTAATAATTTTACAATAATAAAGTTGTAACTTATTACATAAATATTTTAATAATTTTACAAGAATAAAGTTATAACTCATTACATAAATATTTTAATTTTACAAGAATAAAATAGTAATTTTACAAGAATAAAGTAATAATTTTACAATAATAAAGTTGTAACACATTACATAAATATTTTTTTTAATAATTTGACAAGAATAAAGTTGTACCGGATGTATAAATAAAGTCATAATTTTACAAGAATAAAATAGTAATTTTGCAAGAATAAAGTCATAATTTTACAATAATAAAGTTGTAACTTATTACATAAATATTTTAATAATTTTACAAGAATAAAGTTATAACTCATTACATAAATATTTTAATTTTACAAGAATAAAATAGTAATTTTACAAGAATAAAGTAATAATTTTACAATAATAAAGTTGTAACTCATTACATATTTGTTAATATTTTTACAAGAATAAAATAGTAATTTTACAAGAATAAAGTAATAATTTTACAATAATAAAGTTGTAACTCATTACATAAATATTTTTTAATAATTTGACAAGAATAAAGTTGTACCGGATGTATAAATAAAGTCATAATTTTACATGAATAAAATAGTAATTTTGCAAGAATAAAGTAATAATTAAACAATAATAAAGTTGTAACTTATTACATAAATATTTTAATAATTTTACAAGAGTAAAGTTATAACTCATTACATAAATATTTTAATTTTACAATAATAAAATAGTAATTTCACAAGAATAAAGTAATAATTTTACAATAATAAGTTGTAACTCATTACATATTTGTTAATATTTTTACAAGAATAAAATAGTAATTTTACAAGAATAAAGTAATAGTTTTACAGTAATAAAGTTGTAACTCATTACATAAATATTTTTTAATAATTTGACAAGAATAAAGTTGTACCGGATGTATAAATAAAGTCATAATTTTACAAGAATAAAATAGTAATTTTGCAAGAATAAAGTAATAATTAAACAATAATAAAGTTGTAACTTATTACATAAATATTTTAATAATTTTACAAGAGTAAAGTTATAACTCATTACATAAATATTTTAATTTTACAAGAATAAAATAGTAATTTTACAAGAATAAAGTGATAATTTTACAATAATAAAGTTGTAACTCATTACATATTTGTTAATATTTTTACAAGAATAAAATAGTAATTTTTGCAAGAATAAAGTCATAATTTTACAAGAATAAAATAGTAATTTTGCAAGAATAAAGTAATAATCTTACAATAATAAAGTTGTAACTTATTACATAAATATTTTAATAATTTTACAAGAATAAAGTTATAACTCATTACATAAATATTTTAATTTTACAAGAATAAAATAGTAATTTTACAAGAATAAAGTAATAATTTTACAATAATAAAGTTCTAACTCATTACATATTGGTTAATATTTTTACAAGAATAAAATAGTAATTTTACAAGAATAAAGTAATCATTTTACAGTAATAAAGTTGTAACTCATTACATAAATATTTTTTAATAATTTGACAAGAATAAAGTTGTACCGGATGTATAAATAAAGTCATAATTTTACAAGAATAAAATAGTAATTTTGCAAGAATAAAGTAATAATTAAACAATAATAAAGTTGTAACTTATTACATAAATATTTTAATAATTTTACAAGAGTAAAGTTATAACTCATTACATAAATATTTTAATTTTACAAGAATAAAATAGGAATTTTACAAGAATAAAGTAATAATTTTACAATAATAAAGTTGTAACTTATTACATAAATATTTTAATAATTTTACAAGAATAAAGTTATAACTCATTACATAAATATTTTAATTTTACAAGAATAAAATAGTAATTTTACAAGAATAAAGTAATAATTTTACAATAATAAAGTTGTAACACATTACATAAATATTTTTTTTAATAATTTGACAAGAATAAAGTTGTACCGGATGTATAAATAAAGTCATAATTTTACAAGAATAAAATAGTAATTTTGCAAGAATAAAGTCATAATTTTACAATAATAAAGTTGTAACTTATTACATAAATATTTTAATAATTTTACAAGAATAAAGTTATAACTCATTACATAAATATTTTAATTTTACAAGAATAAAATAGTAATTTTACAAGAATAAAGTAATAATTTTACAATAATAAAGTTGTAACTCATTACATATTTGTTAATATTTTTACAAGAATAAAATAGTAATTTTACAAGAATAAAGTAATAATTTTACAATAATAAAGTTGTAACTCATTACATAAATATTTTTTAATAATTTGACAAGAATAAAGTTGTACCGGATGTATAAATAAAGTCATAATTTTACAAGAATAAAATAGCAATTTTGCAAGAATAAAGTAATAATTTTACAATAATAAAGTTGTAAATTATTACATAAATATTTTAATAATTTTACAAGAGTAAAGTTATAACTCATTACATAAATATTTTAATTTTACAAGAATAAAGTAGTAATTTTACAAGAATAAAGTAATACTTTTACAATAATAAAGTTGTAACTCGTTACATATTTGTCTATATTTTTACAAGAATAAAATAGTAATTTTACAAGAATAAAGTAATAATTTTACAATAATAAAGTTGTAACTCGTTACATAAATATTTTTTTATAATTTGACAAGAATAAAGTTGTACCTTATTACATAAAGTAATAATTTGACAAGAAAAAAGTAATAATTTGACAAGAATAAAGTTATTACTTATTACATAAATAAACTTTTACGAGAACAAAGTTGGATGAAAATAAATTTATAATTTTACCCCAAAAATATGTAATTTTACAATTATAAAGTTATAAAAATTTACGAATTTTTTTTTATTTATTGCGAGAATAGTTATTTAGTTTATTTGAAAATAAAATTACTAGTCTAAAAATGTTTTTTAATTTTTTAAACAAGAATAAAGTAATCATTTTACAAAAATAAACTTATTACATGAATAAAGAAGTAATTTTACAAGAATAAAGTTGTAACTTATTACATGAATAATGAAATAATTTTACAAGAATAAAGCAATAATTTACAAGAATAAATTTGTAACTTATTACATGAATAATGAAATAATTTTACAAGAATAAAGCAATAATTTACAATAATAAAGTTGTAACTTATTACATAAATATTGAAATAATTTTACAACAATAAAGTTGTAACTTATTACATAGATAAATAAATCATTTTACAAGAATATAGTAACAATTTTACAAGAATAAAGTTGTACCTTATTACATAAATAGAGTAATAATTTGACAAGAATAAAGTAATAATTTATAATAAATTATAATTTACTTATTACATAAATGAACTTTTACCAGAACAAAGTTGGATGAAAATAAATGTATATTTTTATCCCAAAAAGATGTCATTTTACAACTATAAAGTTATAATTATTTACGGATTTTTTTTTTTTTATTGCAAGAATAATGATTTAGTTTATTTGAAAATAAAATTACAAGTCTAAAAAATTTTTTTTTTTTTTTTTAACAAGAATAAAGTAATCTTTTAACAAAAATAAACTTATTACATGAATAAAGAAGTAATTTTACAAGAATAAAGTTGTAACTTATTACATAAATAAATAAATCATATTACAAGAATAAAGTTATAATTTACAATAATAAAGTTGTAACTTATTACATAAATATTTTAATAATTTGACAAGAATAAAGTTGTACCTTAATACATAAATAATGAAATAATTTGACAAGAATAAAGTTATTATTTATTACATGAATAAAGAAATACTTTTACCAAAACAAAGTTTGACGAAAATAAATTTATAGTTTTGCCCAAAAAAGATGTAAATTTACAACTGGAAAAAAATTTATATTTTTTGCGAGAATAATTGTTTAGTTTATTTAAAAAAAAAGTTACAAGTCTAAAAATAATTGATTTTTTAAAACAAGAATAAAGTAATTATTTTACAAAAATAAACTTATAACATGAAAAAAGAAGTAATTTTACAAGAATAAAGTTGTAACTTATGACATTAATAAGTAAGTAATTTTACAATAATATAGTTGTAACTTTTTACATGAATAATGAAATAATTTTACAAGAATAAAGCAATAATTTACAAGAATAAAGTTGTAACTTATCACATAAATATTGAAATAATTTTACAAGAATAAAGTTGTAACTCACTACATAAATAAATAAATCTTATTACAAGAATAAAGTTATAATTACGAAAATAAATGTATACTTTTACCCACAAATATGTAATTTTACAACTATAAAGTTATAATCATTTACGAAAAAAAAAAAAAAATTTCTTGCCAGAATAATTATTTAGTTTATTTGAAAATAAAAATACTTGTCTAAAAATTGTTTTTAATTTTTTTAACAAGAATAAAGTAATCATTTTACAAAATAAACTTATTACATGAATAAAGAAGTAATTTTACAAGAATAAAGTTGTAACTTATTACATGAATAAATAAATAATTTTACAAGAATAAAATTGTAACTTATTACATGAATAAAGAAGTCATTTTACATTAATAAAGTTGTAACTTATTACATGAATAATGAAATAATTTTACAAGAATAAAGCAATAATTTACAAGAATAAAATTGTAACTTATTACATAAATATTGAAATAACTTTACAAGAATAAAGTTGTAACTTATTACATAAATAAATAAATAATATTACAAGAATAAAGTTCTAATTTACAAGAATAAAGTTGTAACTTATTACATTGATAAATAAGTCATTTTACAAGAATATAGTAATAATTTTACAAGAATAAAGTTGTAACTTATTACATAAATAAATAAGTATTTTTTTTACCAGAATAAAGTTGGAATTTCACAAAAATGCATTTATAATTTTCCCCCCAAAATTGTAATTTATAAAAGTGTATAAAGTTATGATTAAAAAAAAAAAGGTATTTTTGCAAGAAGAATGCTTTGGTTTATTTAAAAAATAAAGCTAAAAGTCTGGGGAAAAAAGTTTAAATTTTAAAATAAAGTTCCTTCTCTTGTACATGAATAAAATTGTAATTTATTTTTTTAATTTTTACAAGCATATAGTTGCAATTTATTACATAAATAAAACAGTTATTTTAAAAGAATAAGTGATATTTTTACAAAAATAAAGTCAGAACTTCACAAAAACAAATGTATCATTTTACACAAATACAGTTATAATAAATAATAAAGTAATAAATAAATTTATAATTTTACACATTAATTGTTGTAATCTTACAAGTACAACGTTTAAATCGTACGCAAATATGGTTGTATTTTTTGCAAGAATAAAGTTTTGGGTTGTTTTTTTAAGAATAAAGTTACACCCCTACAAAAATAGTTAACATTTTATAACAATAAAGTTCCCATTCCCGTACCGTTTATTACATAAATAAAGTAACAATTTTAAAAGATAAAAATGATAATTTTACAAAAATAAAGTCGTCATTTCACAAAAACATATTTGGCATTTTAGACAAATAAAATTGTGTTCTATTACAAGAATACAAGTTGAAAAGTATAATCTATAATCATACATGAATAAAGTGGTAGTTTTTGTAAAAATACATTTTAAATTTATTTCAAGAATAAAGTTACAATTTTACAAAAAATGTGCTTAACATTTAACAAGAACAAAGTTCTTGTACATGAATAAAGTTGCATTTTTTTACATTTAAAAAAGGTTGTAGTGTTGTAGAAAATGTTTTTCACTTATTGTATAGGAGGAAAATATTTGTATCATATTGTTTATTTCTATCAATGCTGCAGTAAAGTATGAGAAAACTAAAATGTTGACCCTCTCCAAAATATTATGACCAGATATCGGTATGATGCAAAACTATTTTACACAACTGCAACTACAAACCGAAGATAAATAAGAATTTAATCAACTCGTCTGAAAAGTAACTTTTTTCTCCTTGAAACTCGTCTAAAAAGTGACTTTTTTAATGTTTTTGCGAATGATTGCACGTCATTACATAGTGTACCTAAAGAAATGACCCGGTAAAATTGTATTCAAAGAAAAAAAAAATACTTTTAAAGATTCCATGCTTTCTGTGTCAATCAATCAATAAATATGATTACTGCTTGAGTTGAACTACAAGGTGTGGAAACAGTGACCTCTGCTGGATAAAAGACACATAACACAGAGTAATATGTAATGCTGACCACCAGAGGGCGACATTGAAAACTAAATGAATTACGAGGCACACTACATGATGGAAAAAATTGGAAATACAATTTTTATTTTATCTTTTTATTCATTTTTTCAGATAATGAAATAGAAGCAAAAGCTTTATTAATTTCATTAGTTTTCCTACTATATATGAAAATATTAATACAACAAGACGTGTGTGTGTGTGTGTGTGTGTGTGTGTGTGTGTGTGTGTGTGTGTGTGTGTGTGTGTGTGTGTGTGTGTGTGTGTGTGTGTGTGTGTGTGTGTGTGTGTGTGTGTGTGTGTGTGTGTGTGTGTGTGTGTTGTACTGTAAAAAGAAGACTACTCATATCTTTGATTGCTGTGACTGCAGGTTGACAGTGGACATGGACGTGAAAGCAATCAAGCAACATTGTCTTCTTTGTCGCCTCCTAACCTCCAAGTTGATAACAATAATAATAATAATAATAATAATCCCTAAAAAACCCAAGCTGGTGTCTGCACTGAATGTGAAAGTATTTGGATGTGCCTTCATTGTAAATATACTAATACTGTACATTTGACTGTCCTTCTTGTAAATAGTACAGGAATAAAAATGTCCCTGTGGAAACACTTTGTCTTTCTTCCTCTGCATCTTGTCAACATGTCAATTAACTTGAGACTTTTACAACAATTCTCTTCATTTTGTCCACCTTTAGTATCACACTCATTTTTGCATTCTTTGTTAAATGTCAAAAGTGCAACTTCTTAGTTGTAAAAAAAAATAAAACATTATTCTTCTCAAATTTACAGCTGCTTTCTTCTAAAAAAAAATATTATTCTTGTAAAATTGCAACTTTATTCTTGTAAAATTGCAACTTTATTCTTGTAAAAATGCAATTTTTTTCTTGTAAAATTGCAACTTTATTCTTGTAAAAATGCAGCTTTATTCTTGTAAAAATGCAACTTTATTCTTGTAAAATTTAAAGCTGCTTTCTTTTAAAAAAAAAAAAAATTATTCTTGTAAAATTGCAACTTTATTCTTGTAAAATTTAAAGCGGCTTTCTTCTAAAAAAAAATATTATTCTTGTAAAATTGCAACTTTATTCTTGTAAAATTTAATGCGGCTTTCTTCTAAAAAAAATATTATTGTAAAAATGCAGCTTTATTCTTGTAAAAATGCAACTTTATTCTTGTAAAATTTAAAGCTGCTTTCTTCTAAAAAAAATATTATTCTTGTAAAATTGCAACTTTATTCTTGTAAAATTTAAAGCTGCTTTCTTCTAAAAAAATATATTATTCTTGTAAAATTGCAACTTTATTCTGGTAAAATTTAAAGCGGCTTTCTTCTAAAAAAATATAATTCTTGTAAAATTGCAACTTTATTCTTGTAAAAATGAAACTTTATTCTTGTAAAATTTAAAGCTGCTTTCTTCTAAAAAAAAAAAATTATTCTTGTAAAAATGCAGCTTTATTCTTGTAAAAATGCAACTTTATTCTTGTAAAATTTAAAGCTGCTTTCTTCTAAAAAAAACATTATTCTTGTAAAATTGCAACTTTATTCTTGTAAAATTTAAAGCTGCTTTCTTCTAAAAAAAAATATTATTCTTGTAAAATTGCAACTATTCTTGTAAAATTTAAAGCGGCTTTCTTCTAAAAAAATATAATTCTTGTAAAATTGCAACTTTATTCTTGTAAAAATGCAACTTTATTCTTGTAAAATTTAAAGCTGCTTTCTTCTAAAAAAATATTATTCTTGTAAAATTGCAACTTTATTCTTGTAAAATTTAAAGCGGCTTTCTTCTAAAAAATATTATTCTTGTAAAATTGCAACTTTAATCTCGTAAAAATGCAACTTTATTCTTGTAAAATTTAAAGCTGCTTTCTTCTAAAAAAAATATTATTCTTGTAAAATTGCAACTTTATTCTTGTAAAATTTAAAGCGGCTTTCTTCTAAAAAAATATTATTCTTGTAAAATTGCAAATTTATTCTTGTAAAAATGCAACTTTATTCTTGTAAAATTTAAAGCTGCTTTCTTCTAAAAAAAATATTATTCTTGTAAAATTGCAACTTTATTCTTGTAAAATTTAAAGCGGCTTTCTTCTAAAAAAATATAATTCTCGTAAAATTGCAACTTTATTCTTGTAAAAATGCAACTTTGTTCTTTTAAAATTGCAACTTTATTCTTGTAAAAATGAAACTTTATTCTTGTAAAATTTAAAGCTGCTTTCTTTTAAAAAAAATATTACTCTTGTAAAATTGCAACTTTATTCTTGTAAAAATGCAACTTTGTTCTTGTAAAAATTAAACTTTATTCTTGTAAAAATTAAACTTTATTCTTGTAAAATTAAAACTTTATTCTTGTAATTACAACTTTATTCTTGTAAAATTTACAGCTGCATTTTTCTAAAAAAAATATTATTCTTGTAAAATTGCAACTTTTTTGTTGTAAAAATGCAACTTTATTCTTGTAAAAATGCAACTTTATTCTTGTAAAAATGCAACTTTATTCTTGTAAAATGTACAGCTGCATTCTTGTAAAAAAATATATTGTTCTTGTCAAATTAAAACTTTATTCTTGTAATTACAACTTTATTCTTGTAAAATTTACAGCTGCATTCTTATAAAAAATATTATTCTTGTAAAATTGCAACTTTATTCTTGTAGAAATGCTACTTTATTCTTGTAAAAATGCTACTTTATTCTTGTAAAAATGCAACTTTATTCTTGTAATTACAACTTTATTCTTGTAAAATTTACAGCTGCATTCTTCTAAAAAATATTATTGTAAAATTGCAACTTTATTCTTGTAAAAATGCAACTTTATTCTTGTAAAAATGCAACTTTATTCTTGTAAAATTCACAGCTGCTTTCTTCTAAAAAATATAATTCTTGTAAAAATGCAACTTTATTCTTGTAAAAATGCAACTTTATTCTTGTAAAATGTACAGCTGCATTCTTGTAAAAAATATATTATTCTTGTAAAATTAAAACTTTATTCTTGTAATTACAACTTTATTCTTGTAAAATTTACAGCTGCATTCTTCTATGAAATATTATTCTTGTAAAATTGCAACTTTATTCTTGTAAAAATGCAACGTTATTCCTGTAAAAATGCAACTTTATTCTGGTAAAATGTACAGCTGCATTCTTGTAAAAATATATTATACAACTTAAGTAATTTGAAAATATGTCATTTCTTGTAAACAATCACAAACGTTTCAGTGTCAAAAAAACTACATTAAACTTAATTCTGGTAAAATGTCAACTGTATTCTTTTAAAAATACATCATTGATGCAAAAATACGTCATCCTTGTAAGACACACAGCTGCATTCCAGCAAAATTACAAAATAGTTCCTCTTAAAATTCCAACTTGATTCCATCCATTTTCTACCGCTTGTCCGTTTCGGGGTTCAACTTGATTGATTTACAGTAAACATACAACTTAAGTAATATCAAAATGTGTATTTCTTGTACAAATTCATAGATGTATTCTTTTTAATTGTGGTAGAAGTTTATTCCTTTAAAAATACATCATTGATGTAAAAATACAACGTTGTTCTTGTAAAATGTACACATGTATGCGTTCAACTCTTTTTTTGGTATGCCGTTGATGTTGACAACTTCCTCAGATGAACTTTGACCTCTGAAGACATCACATCATCTTTGTGTCGGATGCTAATTAGCAAGCAATTGCGTGCCAATTTGCTAAAGACATTAGCGACGTTAGCGCTCAAAACAAAGTTATTCTTTAAAGTCCCTTTAGAAAGTGTTCATCCCCCACTTCTTATCAAGTTGATCAGCAGTCCTTCTGACAGACAACATTATTTACTCATGTTCAAAATGCAGAATGTTTGCGTCACTGCTAATCAATTAGCAACGGTGAAACTTTCCTTGGCCGTCCAACAATGAGATGTTGAGCAGGAACTCCGCTCCGACTGGAAATAGTTGCATGACTCTTTAGATAAGATCATCACTTACAATACATCAGACAAGGCAAGAAGATTTAGAACCTTCACGTGGGGGAATTTGATGTGCTTTTTCTCTACAACTAATTCATAAATGTTCAAAAAATCTGTAGATAAAACTGTTACCAAGTTTTCAGCTGAAAAATGATTGAGGTAAAACATTTTAAAAAATGTTCCTTTATAATATTTTTACAGAGCCCCTAAAGGGACATGGGGGGATTTTTTTTTTTTATACTTAAAATTTTTAAATTTTTTTTTTAGACATGTATGTCGTGCGCACAAGAAAGTTTCTCCTGCGCACGAGATACATGTCTAAAAAATGTAAAAAAATGAATAAAAATTATTACTTTTTTAATTTTTTTTATAACTTTATAAAAAGTTTATCGTGCGCAGGAGAAACTTTCTCGTGCGCATGAGATACATGTCTAAAAAAAAAAAAATTATACATTTATTTTTTTATAACTTTATAAAAAGTTTCTCGTGCGCACGAGATACATGTCTAAAAAATGTAAAAAAATAAATAATTAATTATTACTTTTTAATTTTTTTTTTTATAACTTTATAAAAAGTTTCTCGTGCGCACGAGATACATGTACGGAGCCCCTAAAGGGACATGGGAATTTTTTTTTTTTTAGACATGTATCTCGTGCGCACGAGAAAGTATCTCGAGAAACTTTTTATAAAAAAAATAAAAAAAAATAAAAAAATATATATATATATATAGTGCTGTTTTATATAGTGCTGTTTTATATAGTGTTGTTTTGCATTGTGCTGTTTTATATAGTGCTGTTTTATATAGTGCTGTTTTGTATAGTGCTGTTTTATTTATTTTATTTACATACAAACAAAGAAATAGAAATGATCAAAAAATGTACAGAAACATGTACAAAACAACGGCAGGGTGTTGTAAACTCCATAAAGCAACTAAAATAGAATGCAAAATATATATATGTATATATATATGTAACAAAGTGTAAAGCCATAGAGTCACACAAGTTCCGTAAATAATCCAAATTTTTTGGTTGTTAGAGGTTAGAAAGCGTTTCAAAGTAAAGTTCTAATTCTTTTTTAAAGGCACAAAAAACAGGTCTGGTATTGAGAAACTTACATTTATGAATATAAAACTTAGCCAACAGTATAATGAGGTTGCAAAGAAAAAATCCTTTTCAAATTTGTTTTCATACTGTGTAAATTTATATATATATACCAGACCTGGGCATTGTGCGGCCCGCGGGCCGCATCCGGCCCTTTGTACGTCCCTGTCCGGCCCGCGTGAGGCCAATTATAAATTACAAAATAAATTTTAAAAAGCATCTATTTCGAGTGTGCAATACAACGGTGCTGCTTTTGTTTTGAAAAGCGTTATTTGTATTACTTCCGTGTGGACGTATCCTCGTGCGCGCAGCGGCAATCTCAAATTACAAAATAAATTTTAAAAAACATTTTTGTCGTGCGTGCAATACAACTGTGCTGCTTTTATTTTGAAAAGTGTTATATGTGCGTATGTCCTGTGAGGGAAGGCGCACAGCGACAAGTGATGCCCGGTTAAAGTTGATGACGAATGGCGTGTTTTCAACAAGACAAGTAAAGGTAAAGCTGTGTGCTTATTTGTGGTACACACGTTGCTGTGTTTAAAGAATATAGTGTAACGACCTGCTGAAGTAGATGTTGTCTTCTTGAGTTGCGTAAATGAGGAGTGAGGAGACGTGCGTGTGGAAGGAACGAGATATGTTGAGCTGTGTTAGTATAGCTTGCTCAATAAAAGTTTAAAAAGAGCGTCAGACTTGATGTGCACTTCTTCTGGACGCTACAATTGGTGGCAGAAGTAAAACTTTGCGCATACTGCACTGTTTGTGTGCTACGTCATCGGGAGGTACGTGCCACGCGAGGAGCTCGCCGCAAAGAGAGAGAGAGAGAGAGAGAGAGAGAGAGAGAGAGCGTTTACAGGTGCAGCCACGCTGCTTGCCACGGGGGGAATTCCGCCCTCAATGAAGACTCCCAGGTTTGATGGCAAGGCGAACTGGGAGGCATTTCATCCCACTTCTGACATCAATTGTAGCGTCCAGAAGAAGTGCACACCAAGTCTGATGCACTTTTTAAACTTTTATTGAGCATGCTATACTAACACAGCTCAACTTATCTCGTTCTTTCCAAAAGGAAAACCAATCCTCACTCCTCATTTCCGCAACAGCAACGCTTCCTTCTTCTTCGCCAATCACCTTACAGGCGTGCTACGTTCACAACAAAGAGGATGCAGGATAAAGTGACAGAAATTGAAATTTTTGTATTGTAATATACATCAGGAAGTGTTGTGTAAGAAAGTGTTAAAAATAAAACCATCAAAAGCAATCTGCTTTTGTATAAAGATAAGTTAGGTTAAATGAAAATATTATTATTATTATTATCTATCTTACGGTATATCAAAAATAATTTGAGCAAAATTTAATTGAAATATTGTCAGTGTGGCCCTCCAGCAGTGCTCGGGTTGCTCATGCGGCCCCCGGTAAAAATTAATTGCCCACCCCTGATATATACAGTATATATATATATATATATATATATATATATATATATATATATATATATATATATATATATATATATATATATATATATTTTATTTTTATTTATTTTTTTCTTCTTTTTTTTCCAAATTTTTTATAAACCTTTATTAATAAATTGCAACATTTACAAACAATCGAGAAATAATTATAATCAAAATAAGTACAAATCAGCGCCAGGGGGTTGTAACTTTTATATATATATATATATATATATATACAGTATATATATATATATATATATATATATATATATATATATATATATATATATATATATATATATATATATATATATATATATATATACATAAAAAAATAAAAAATAAAAATAAAAATAAATATATATATGTATATATTTATTTTTATTTTTATTTATTTTTATTTTTATTTTTTTATTTATATATTTCTATTTATTTTTATTATTTTTTTTATAAACCTTTATTTATAAATTTCAACATTTACAAACAGTTGAGAAATAATAATCAAAGTAAGTACATAAACAGTACAAAACAGCTTCAGTAACTTCAAAGTAACTAAAACAGACTGCAAAATATATGTGTATATATATATATATATATATAACAAACAAAGTGTAAAGCTATAGACTCACACAGGTTCTGTAAAAAATCCAAATTTGGCACACAGCATCATCGTTTTCACAGCTTTTTGGTTGTTAGAGGTTAGAAAGCATTTTAAAGTAAAGTTCTAATTCTTTTTCAAAGGCACAAAAAACAGGTCGGGTATTGAGAAACTTACATTTATGAATATAAAACTTAGCCAATAGTATAATGAGGTTGGAAAGATAAAATTCCTTTTCAAATTTTTTTACATACTGTGTAAATTATTTTATATATATATATATATATATATATATATATATATATATATATATATATATATATATATATATATATATATATATATATATATATATATATATATAAAAATCATTTTTTTATTTTAATTTTTTTTAATTTTTTTTTTATAAACCTTTATTTATAATTGCAATATTTACAAACAAACAAGAAATAATAATAATCAAAATAAGTACAAAAACAGTTCAAATCAGCGCTAGGGGGTTGTAACTTTTGTATATATATATATATATATATATATATATATATATATATATATATATATATATATATATATATATATATATATATATATATATATATATATATATATATATATATAGCTGCCAAAAGAAAATGACGTCAAACTCGATGGCCGCCGGGAAGGCATATGTGACGTCACATCCCCGCGACAGCCATTTGTCAAGAGACGAGCAAATCTACTGGCAGTGGTGGCGGCAGTCAACGCCAAATTACCCCCGTTCGACAAGCCCTTTTCTGCCATTAGACGCACCCCCTTCTCGTCACCAACGGAGGCCGTTAAAGCGGGCGACGTAAAGGGACATCATCGACATCTTCCCGGCGGTGTTAGCGTACTGCTTTGACCGGAGCGGCTAATGCTAGCTAGCCGACACACGGAGCGATGCTAGTTAGCCGGTGCTGCTAACGTGTCGCCCTGCAGCACACACGGGGGAAGGAGCCACGGAAAGGGGGAGAGTCTCCGGCGTTGGCGCCTGTAAGCTGACGAGGACCCGGCTTTGACGACCACCAGGAAGCTACCGGAGAGGCCCGCTGTTCCCGTGCATCCTTTTATCTCCGAGGTAAACACACTAACACTCCAGCGGGCCTAGCATTAGCCGGCTAAGCTAATGCTAACAGCCCGCTCATCACACCTGTGTTGATGTCTCTTTACTGACTTTTATGCAGGGAATACTACAACGTAGCATAGTTGTGTCTGCTTCTCTTTGAAACTTTGCCTCATGTTAAAGTTAAAGTACCACTAATAGTCACACACATAGACATCTTCTAAGTAGACGCAGCATTGGCTGCTGTGACGCGAGAAATTGGGCCGCCATCTTGAAGTGGTGATGAGGAGCCGGCGAACAGCCTAAACTGACAGTTGCCCGGTAGAAAACAAAGATGCCGGGCTGGTGTTTAGCGTTTTCCTGCTCAAATGAGCGGACTGTTGAAAATAGGAATCGGGGGATTACTTTTCACAAGTAAGATTAGACTTAGACTTCCTTTTTATTGTCATTTAAATTTGAACTTTACAGTACAGATAAGAACAACATTTAATTTCATTAGCTCATGGTAGTGCAGGATAAAAAAGCAATAAGGTGCATATATAAATAAATAAATAGGTTACTGTACAGATAAATATATTGCACTTTTTCACATGCGTCCACGTTTATGGATGTATGTTATATTGTCTTTTTTATTCCAGCGAGTTAATCCATTTTGGGGGCAGTTGAGGGGATTTTTATGATGCGTTCAAGAGTCTTACGGCCTGAGGGAAGAAGCTGTTACAGAACCTGGAGGTTCTGCTTCGGAGGCTGCGGAACCTCTTTCTAGAGTCCAGCAGTGAAAACAGTCCTTGGTGGGGGTGGGAGGAGTCTTTGTAGATTTTCTGAGCCCTGGTCAGGCAGCGGCTTTTTGCGATCTCCTGGATAGGAGGAAGAGGAGTCCTGATGATCTTTTCCGCCGTCCTCACCACTCTCTTGAGAGACTTCCAGTCTGAGGCACTGCAGGCTCCAGTCCAGACAGAGATGCTGTTGGTCAGCAGGCTCTCTATAGTGCCTTTGTCTGTAGAATATTTAACATTAACGCACTATTGGTTGTATTTTGTGAAAAGAATATTACCACACAGTTGAGAAATAGCAAAGATCTTCAATAGTACTGAAATCGTAGCCGCTAGCAGAGTGTTTTTCAACCACTGTGCCGCGGCACACTAGTGTGCCGCGGCACACTAGTGTGCCGTGAGACATTGCCTGGTGTGCCGTGGGAAATTATGCAACTTCACCTAATTTATCCCAAAAATATTTGTTGCAAATCAATAATTATGATTCTCGCTCGGAAAAGGGTGGAGTGCCATCTCCGGGTTGCGGAGGAGACCCTGCTCCAAGTGGAGGAGTTCAAGTACCTTGGAGTCTTGTTCACGAGTGAGGGAAGAGTGGATCGTGAGATCGACAGGCGGATCGTGCGGCGTCTTCAGTAATGCGGACGCTGTATCGATCTGTTGTGGTGAAGAAGGAGCTGAGCCGGAAGGCAAAGCACTCAATTTACCGGTCGATCTATGTTCCCATCCTCACCTATGGTCATGAGCTTTGGGTTATGACCAAAAGGACAAGATCACGGGTACAAGCGGCCGAAATTAGTTTTCTCCGCCGGGTGGCGGGGCTCTCCCTTAGAGATAGGGTGAGAAGCTCTGTCATCCGGGAGAAGCTCAAAGTAAAGCCGCTGCTCCTCCACATGGAGAGGAGCCAGATGAGGTGGTTCGGGCATCTGGTCAGGATGCCATCCGAACGCCTCCCTAGGGAGGTGTTTAGGGCACGTCCGACCGGTAGGAGGCCACGGAGAAGACCCAGGACATGTTGGGAAGACTATGTCTCTCGGCTGGCCTGGGAACGCCTCGGGATCCCCCAGGAAGAGCTGGACAAAGTGGCTGGGGAGAGGAAAGTCTGGGCTTCCCTGCTTAGGCTGCTGCCCCCGTGACCCGACCTCGGATAAGTGGAAGAAGATGGATGGAATCAATAATTATAATCTGCCAATAAAGTGCCGTTGCTTAGTGTCTGTGCTGTGTAGAACCCGGCAGGGCAACCACGTAATACTCCATGTCAGTAGGTGGCAGCAGGTAGTTCATTTCTTTGTAAATGTCGGAATGTGTCGGGTGAGACGACGACGGTTTGTTGTCATCCCAATATGCAGACCACAGCGGGAGGCGGCGTGCAGGTAAAAAAGGTATGTAATGCTTAAACCCAAAATGAACGAAAGGGAAAGGAAAAGGCTATGCAAAACGAAAGTCAAACTGAACTAGCTACAAAGTAAACAGAGACTGAATGCTGGACGACAGCAACAACTTACGACGTCCACAAAGCACATCAGTACATGACATGACAATCAACAATGTCCTCACAAAGAAGGATAGCAACAACGTAAATAGCCTTGCTTGCTAATAAAAGCAGGTGCGCGGAATAGCGCTCAAAGGAAGACATGAAGCTGCTACAGGAAAACACTAACAAAACAGGAAGGGCCACCAAAATAACAGCGCAAGACAAGAACTAAAGCACTACACACAGGAAGATACCAACAAACTCAAAATAAGGCACGACGACCTGGTGGAGTTAACTTTTTTAACGTTTTCTGCTGGTGGTGTGCCTCCAGATTTTTTTTAATGAAAAAAATGTGCCTTGCCTCAAAAAAGTTTGAAAAACACTGCGCTAGCAAACAAGAGTATGACCATAATATAATTGCTTGTCAATGAAATTAGTTAAATTTAAACATGTCATACTTGAATAACATAAAGTTGAAATAAATGATGAAGATAAAGATTGTAAAAGCCAGATTGTTGGTTTTAGCTGATATAAAGACTTTCAGGTGTTTATATATGTTTACGTTTAAGTATTTGGCAGACACTTTTATCCAAAGCGACATACATACAAAATACATATAAAACAATCACTGTAAACATGATCATTTAAGGGAAGAATGTAATACAAAATATCAATACAAAGTGTCAAGACAGAATAAACTCTGCTGCTGCAGCAACAGAGATACAGTCTATAGGATATATAGATATTTAATGTATTCATACATTGTTTATGTATGATATACACATGTATATATAATCTAATCATATTGTTTCTTCAATTTAAAAATAGCTGACCGTTTTTTCCCCCCTTCTCTGGGATTATATTCCCAGTTTTGATCTGGGACGTCTGGTCACTTATAGCATATAAGAATATTCTATTACTGTTAAGCAAACTATGAATAATAAAACACGTGTCCTTTATCATAGCTACACGTATGAGAAAAAAGCATGTGAAAATCAGTGGTATTCAGTGAGGTAAGATGAATTAAATGCGCTGACAGTTCATTGCTCCTGCCAAATGAATTGCACTGAGTGGAGCAGATCACCACTCCAAGATGGCGGCCCGCGTCTCGTCAGCGCCAGTAGGCAGTAGCGCTCCATGCTGCGTACCCTTAGAAGATGTCTATGGTCACACACACTACGTGTGGGGAAATTACCCTCTACATTTGACCCATCCCCGTGCTCCACCCCCTGGGAGGTGAGGGGAGCAGTGAGCAGCAGCGGTGGCTGCGCCCGGGAATCATTTTTGGTGATTTAACCCCCAAATCCAACCTTTGATGCTGAGTGCCAAGCAGGGAGGTAATGGGTCCCATTTTTATAGTCTTTGGTATGACTCTCTAACCACAAGGCCACTGAGCAGGTTCGCTGTAGACTACCACAATATAGGAAATAATTACTGCTTTTTTTTTCATTTTCATTTATTCATTTATTTCAGGCAATGACATAAAAAAAGGTAATGTACAGTATGTAAGCATGATGGTCCGGTTTTGCCTGAAAGGGAGTGGGAAGAAGATCATTTATTTAATCCCACCCCCAGTTCTCCAATCAGTGATTATTACATTGAGTTTCACTATTACTTTGATTAAGGATTATAATACACATGTTGTATCATAGTGGCATTACCACAGGTAACAATAATTGTTACACTGTAACAATCATTTGTATCAACAATGTAGGAAGAATGAACATACCAACAATGATAATAGGCAAAATACCAACAATGGTAATAGACAACATAGCAACAATGGTAATAGACAACATAGCAACAATGGTAATAGGCAAAATACTAACAATGGTAATAGACAAAATACCAACAATGGTAATAGACAACATACCAACAATGGTAATAGACAACATACCAACAATGGTAATAGACAACATACCAACAATGGTAATAGACAACATACCAACAATGGTAATAGACAACATCGCAAAAATGGTAAGGAAACATTGAGCACATGTTAACACTTTGAGACAGAGTACAACCGCAGGTCAAATTAAAGACCCTCATCTCTATATTTGAACCAGACCCAATGTTTGTATAATAGTTTAAATCCATTAATAGTTTGGCATTGCTTGTGTTGTAAGTCCAGTTTGTTCCATAGTTTTACTCCGCATACAGACACACAAAAACATTTACGTGTGGTTTGAGCTCTCGGCAATAAGAAATATCCTGACTACACACTTGTATGTTGTTTTCACATTGCTACTGACGCACACCTTTTTTTTTTTACACCTGTATGACTGTTAAGTAAGTTAAACTCATGAATATTTTCATCAAATATGGTTGTACATACAGTATAGGGATAAAAACTGTTTAATATACAGTATATTGACAATTATTAATGGTGTAACGATTAATCAATATATTGATTTATATTTCTTAGATCAGTGGTTCTCAAATGTATTTCACCAAGTAAATGGTAAATGGGTTATACTTGTATAGCGCTTTTCTACCTTCAAGGTTCTCAAAGCGCTTTGACACTATTTCCACATTCACCCATTCACACACACATTCACACACTGATAGCGGGAGCTGCCATGCAAGGCGCTAACCACCACCCATCAGGAGCAAGGGTGAAGTGTCTTGCTCAAGGACACAATGGACGTATGGAGGTTGGTAGAAGGTGGGGGATCGAACCAGGGACCCTCAGGTTGCTGGCACGGCCACTCTCCCAACCGCGCCACGCCATCCCCACCTCAGAAAACACTAAGCTCCCAAAGTACCACTATAATGACCAATATGACAATACATTAGCATAGTAGGCCCAAGTATGTATTAAAACAAAGCCAGGGTATTATTTAACAAGTATATTTAATATTTTAGGATTATTTTGGATAGTATTTTATGTTTTTACATTTTTTAATTGTATTTATGTTGTAACAAATTATGTTATGTTTCACATGTAGTTTATTTAATTTATTTTGTAGTTTTCCATGGCTTTGAAGGCATCATTGTTACGTGCAGCTTTCTCTGCCAGTGTTGGTCTTTGTTTACTAGAGTTCTGCGAGTTGATGGGCTGAGTGAGGCTGGACATAAGTGGAGAATGTGGGGAACATTTGGTTCCCACGCCTGTTGTGTGATAGTAATGCTTGAGTAAGACGCTTCTGTTTGTGTCCTAAATGTTTATTTTGGGGTCGACTACGGCCTGCAGTAGTCTAATTGTAACAACTTCCATTGAAGGCTTTTAAACCTTTGGTAACGGCTCGAGTAACGTCATTACAATATATAAAAATTGATTCTTTGGCATTCTACTTCTACTTGTCCTCATTGGGGTCACGGGTGAGCTAGATCATATCCCAGTTGACGTTAGGCGAGAGGCTGGGTACAGACACAGAGATCAGAAGAAGCATTCACTATGCAAGTAAAAGTACATTTACAAAAGTAAAAAGTACACCTAAAACACACAATTTTGGTAACATGTGAAAGTATCTGGTTAGTCTGAGTACTATTGCTAAAAGTCTCATCCATCTAGTTATGATGGTAACACAGAACAGACTATTTTAGTTTCCCATGAGTATATTTTGTCCAAGATCCGTAACAAATTGGAGGTCAAGCATCGTTCCAGTATGGGTATGCAGTGACGCTGTGTTTATATACACTCACTGGGAACTCTGATGATAATGGAGATTGTGCGCCTTCACCCCCATGCTGCTGTAAGGTTCAAACTGCTTGTCGTGTGCTACGTTGCTTTTAAGTGTCAATCTCAGTTTCTAGATGTTCTCCTGAGAATATCAACAAGTTGACCAGACGGAAAACAGTGAAGTCGGCGTTTGACATTTGTAGCAGTAATTGCCAATAAGTGCAAAGACGCTTCATGTTGTGTGTCACATGTCGACAGATTACAAGCCGGGATTGAACCTGCGTCACTTCTGTGCCTGTTTGGCTTCTGTTTCCTTCTACTTAGGTCCGTGTCCCTTTAAGACTAAATAAGAGCTTTCCAACTAAACCTGATGCCCTTGCTTGTATTTATATGAACATTAGTAACCTACTTGTACTGCCAGCTTCTTACACACGCTTGCACAGTAGTTTCACACAAAAGTAATATAATGGTGAAAAGCCCAACTTTCACCATAATAAAACCTTTATAACTGTACAGGCAATGTTTGACTTACATTTCTTTACCCTCAGGATTGAAAAGGTCAATAAAAGTCATAACACTGTCTTATATACATTTTAGGGCTGTCGAAATTAA
>NC_084752.1:45382159-45439659 GCF_033978785.1 Entelurus aequoreus | reverse complement strand
TTTTAGATATGTAATCCTCCATGTTAAAAGTGTAAGCAAACAATCGCTGTTCATGCTTGCTGCTTGTTGTCTTCTTCTGCAGTACCGGTCTCCTGCAGTACTGGTAGTCGCAAGAAGGATCACTAGCGCCCTCTACCACCAGGAGGCGGGAGTCATTTAATGACTCATATTTGACCCGGCGGAAGTGCCAAGCATGCGCTAATTATTTTGCGAAACGAGTTTGACCCGGCTGTAATTCTAGGCAGGCGAATACTATATTCCCGGCGCCAATTCAAGGAAATACGGTATGTTATCATTTGATGCAGCCGGGCCAGAGCAGGAGGGGATAGAAAGAGGAAAAAAAGGAAGACAGAGGGGGGAATTGTGGGGACGAGAGGGGGATAAGACAGAGAGACAAAAACAACAGAAAATATAACAACAACAATAGAGCATTTTGATTGATTGATTGAGACTTTTATTAGTAGGTTGCACAGTGAAGTACATATTCCGTACAATTGACCACTAAATGGTAACACCCGAATAAGTTTTTCAACATGTTTAAGTCGGGGTCCACTTAAATTGATTCATGATACAGATATATACTATCAGATATATATACTATCATCATAATACAGTCATCACACAAGATAAGCAACATCCGCAAATAGGATATGTACAAATGTGATGGTAAAAGTGATAGCAAAGAAGCAGTTAGCGAAATAAATAATGATACAGAAATGACAATGAGCATTATTACACTACAGCAATACAAATACCAATAGAAATAGTGCTATTGATAATGAACAATACCAATATTTTACCTCTATTATCAACAATACAGTTGTTCAAATGCAACAATACATATACGTAACAATAACTAGAGATGCAAAAGAATGCAGAAAGATGGAGAAGAAAGAGAAGCAACCTATGTTAACCTTGTAAATTGTTATAGTAAGAATAGGTTAAGCTTTGTCAGTGTGTTATCCAGTTTACCCTAGGAAAACAATTATTTCAATTTTTTTAACAAAGCTGTTCTCTGCGTTTACAAAGGCATGTTCATCTCGGTCGGGGCCGGTCAGAGGTTTTATCTTGTCCATGAGGAAGGAAGATTTTTATTTGTCACAAAAAGACACAACTGGGTATTGGATGACAGACTTTTCTCAGGTTTTATTGTTGTGACATCATCAAATGTGACCTGTGTAATAGGTTACCTTTTAAAGGGTAAGTAGCAAGCTCATTCTGTATTAAATCCGTGTGAATCCTCAGAATATCCAATCAGTGGCAGGCTATTGTCATGTCTGAACCTCCATAGGCTCTACAAACGCTTCAACCAGAATGAGCTAAAGCCACAGCGCAGCACTTGACGTTCTAGGCTAGAGGTTTCCTTGCTTCGAAATATGCAGATCAGTCTCCTGACCCACATTCCTTGGCACTCTTCGGATGAATTATTTACTGATTATCAAACCTAAAGCAGTTACGTTGGACGCACACAATTGTCTGGCTAAAACGGGAGCTGTGTTAAATACTAAAAGGAAGACCTGACTCTCGTGCCGTGATGAACAATCGGTCCAATTGTTCCTAAGGTCTAAGGCACTTTTGGAATGTGTTACGCCGCCGTTGTCGGATATTTTTCCTCAGACCTGACCTGGATGGCTTCTCGCTGGGGAGGCAGACAGCTGGGAGATCAGTTAAAGTGCCTTTAAGTCTATTAGAGGGGATAATCCTTTGGGCAGCGAGAAAAGGGAGCAAAGAACCAAAAAAAAAACACTGCTGATTTACTTTTTTCGCTTTTTGTTATCAATTATTCCCCCCCTCATTCCCCCAAGGGGCCATGTAGAAGCAGTTGCTGTAAAAAGATCTGTTCACAAGTCCATCTACAGTCTTGTGGCACCTCTCTTATTCATATCCTTGCATTATTCATTAATTAAGCCTTTTTATCTGCGCTTCTCCTCTCACTTGCGTGTCCTTGCCAGACAAGCAAAAGCAAATTTCAAGGTCAGGAAATTGCCACGCCGCCTTTGGCAGCCGTTTGGGTTACACGGGTTTCCATGGCAGCAAGCAGCAGCAGCAACTCCGGTCCGCCGTGCTTCCTATCCCTCAGGGTTTAAACGCCCGCTTCTTGTAGATAGCGCCTCTAATAAGACCAGGAGCTTTGTGTGGTTTTTCTACTAAAACATGGTGTACACTCAAATCTAGAAAACAAATAAAAAAAATTCAGATGTGCACAGGCAATAATCCCAGAACATTTTTTTTGTTCGTGAAATTGAGCGCACTCCGGGGCCACTCCGTCCACACCGTAATTTAAAGGGTAATAGCACTTTTTAAAAACATTTTTGCTTATCATTCACAATCTCTATGTATTTTTCTTTTTATTATGTATTCTTAGTCCTTAGGGCAGGGGTCACCAACACGGTGCCCGCGGGCACCAGGTAGCCCGTAAGGACCAGATGAGTAGCCCGCTGGCCTGTTCTAAAATTAGCTCAAATAGCAGCACTTACCAGTGAGCTGCCTCTATTTTTTAAATTGTATTTATTTACTAGCAAGCTGGTCTCGCTTTGCCCGACATTTTTAATTCTAAGAGAGACAAAACTCAAATAGAATTTGAAAATCCAAGAAAATATTTTAAAGACTTGGTCTTCACTTGTTTAAATAAATTCATACATTTTTTTTACTTTGCTTCTTATAACTTTCAGAAAGACAATTTTAGAGAAAAAATACAACCTTAAAAATGATTTTAGGATTTTTAAACACATATACCTTTTTACCTTTTAAATTCTTTCCTCTTCTTTCCTGACAATTTAAATCAATGTTCAAGTAAATGTATTTTTTTTATTGTAAAGAATAATAAATACATTTTGATTTAATTCTTCATTTTAGCTTCTGTTTTTTCGACGAAGAATATTTGTGAAATATTTCTTCAAACTTATTATGATTAAAATTCAAAAAAATTATTCTGGCAAATCTAGAAAATCTGTAGAATCAAATTTAAATCTTATTTCAAAGTCTTTTGAATTTCTTTTAAAATTTTTGTTCTGGAAAATCTAGAAGAAATAATGATTTGTCTTTGTTAGAAATATAGCTTGGTCCAATTTGTTATATATTCTAACAAAGTGCAGATTGGATTTTAAGCTATTTAAAACGTGTCATCAAAATTCTAAAATTAATCTTAATCAGGAAAAATTACTAATGATGTTCCATAAATTATTTTTTTAAATTTTTTCAAAAAGATTCGAATTAGCTAGTTTCTCTCTTCTTTTTTTCGGTAGAATTTTTAATTTTAAAGAGTCGAAATGGAAGATAAACTATGTTTCAAAATTTAATTGTCATTTGTTTCGTGTTTTCTCCTCTTTTAAACCGTTCAATTAAGTGTAAATATCATTATTTATTAATAATAACAGAGTTAAAGGTAAATTGAGCAAATTGGCTATTTCTGGCAATTTATTTAAGTGTGTATCAAACTGGTAGCCCTTCGCATTAATCAGTACCCAAGAAGTAGCTCTTGGTTTCAAACAGGTTGGTGACCCCTGCCTTAGGGCATATACAAGGTGGCTAACAATGTATCTAATCATTCCTCTTATAAGCCCTCTGAAAAAACATCTAAAAACTGCCAACAAAACTCTTTACACCTGAATACTAACCAAGTATTAGCAATATTGTTACCATAAGTGCTAACGCAGACAATCTATTTTTTAGTGGCGCCTTAATCACAGAGCGCTTATTAGCTTATGCTGCCAGATTATTGACATACTGCTGTATCGCCTCTGAGCTGGTGAAAGTTAATTCTAGATTAAATCATGCCTCTCACCTGGATAGTAGAAGGTTGTGGACATAAACCAAGAACTTGGTCAACTTAGACATTCAACTTCGAACCAAAGATGGCGAGAAAGACACAAAAAGACGCGTTTTACCCTTTGTGAGGATTCAGCTAAACGGGAAGATATAAACATCCTATCAGTCGGCATCCCAGTGAGCGCAGACTTTGTACAGTAAGTGATTGTTATATTATCTTTATAGTTTGTATATCTTGTTCAGCACTTAGCAATACTGCTACAGGTTGCTTCGAGTTTCACTAGAGCTGGATCTGTTTAGCACAAATCTTCTAAAGCCCTATATTCAGGCTCAAAAACAAGGTTCTGGATCATCATTTGTCCCAAAGTAGTTTTTTTTGTCTCTCATGAAGTCTGCCATGATTAGTAGTGTTGTTGTTGTAGAAGGAAATAGGGAACCTTGTGATTAATACACCACCGTATGCTTAAAATGAACAAAATATGTAAATATTCCATGTTACTACATTACATATATATACATATGTGTTTATAAGACAATGATGGGGGCTTTTGGATGTTTTTTTTTACAGAGCTTTTTATAGGTGGAATAGAGTGACTCCCATTAGCTCCATTGTCAGCTGACTTTTGGTAGCGTTTATTTATGAGTTAAAATGCATAAAAAAAGAAAAACGTATGTGTTCTTGTCTTACATAAAGATTGTGAATGATAGACAAAAGTCCCAAAAAGTGCCGTTCCCCTTTAAATACACAAATTGTATTTAAATTAGCCATGTGCCTGAGATCCCACACTCAGCGCAGTCAGTAAGCACAAAAGTAATGAGCAAGACGGCATAAAAGAAGACTTTCTTGCTGGAGTGTATACAGTAAATGTTCTCTATTCCACTATTGTTGCTCGTCAGTGCACCACTGCATGCGCCGGGGAAAAGGTGTGGTTTACTATTTCACACGCGTCTTTTTAACATGAGTATACTTTGCACACAGAGACAATCACGTGCTTGTTTGAAAGATCTTAAGATGTAGTTTAACCAGAAAAAAACAGCACGTCACTCAGTTTAACCACTGACTAGTAGTGATACTGTAAAGATGGCATAACAATTTACGGAGGGCGAATATGCTCAATGTGCCTCACAGGGATTCATATTTGGATGATTCCGTAAATAAATGTACCTCAAATGGCGCATAATGCCAGTTTGTAGTCTGTAGTGTACATTGCTACAGTGTTACTGCACATATGATCTGCACATTGATCGAATACAAATGTTTTCTGTTAACATATTGGTTATATGATGGCTAGCAATGTGTGTGTGCAGTCGATTACATTAGATAAACCTGCTGTTGCTTCAAATTGTGTTTTAAAGGCCTACTGAAATGATTTTTTTTAATTTAAACGGGAATAGCAGATCCATTCTATGTGTCATACTTGATCATTTCGCGATATTGCCATATTTTTGCTGAAAGGATTTAATAGAGAAAATCGACGATAAAGTTCGCAACTTTTGCTCGCTGATAAAAAAAAGCCTTGCCTGTACCGGAAGTAGCGTGACGTCACAGGAGCTAGTATTACTCACAATTCCCCATTGTTTACAATGGAGCGAGAGAGATTCGGACCGAGAAAGTGATGATTACCCCATTAATTTGAGCGAGGATGAAAGATTCGTAGATGAGGAACGTTACAGTGAAGGACTTGAGAGGCAGTGATGGACGTATCTTTTTTCGCTCTGACCGTAACTTAGGTACAAGCTGGCTCATTGGATTCCACACTCTCCTTTTTTTATTGTGGATCACGGATTTGTATTTTAAACCACCTGGGATACTATATCCTCTTGAAAATGAGAGTCGAGAACGCAAAATGGACATTCAGTGCCTTTTATCTCCACGACAATACATCGGCGAAATGCTTTAGCTACGAGCTAACGTGATAGCATCGTGCTTTAACTGCATATAGAAACAAAAAAATAAAGGATAGAAGGAAGGATAGATAGAAAATCAACAATACTATTAAACCGTGGACATGTAAATACACGGTTAATGCTTTCCAGGCTGGCGAAGGTTAACAATGCTGTGCTAACGACGCCATTGAAGCTAACTTAGCAACTTAGCAACGGGACCTCACAGAGCTATGCTAAAAACATTAGCTCTCCACCTACGCCAGCCAGCCCTCATCTACTCATCAACACCCGTGCTCACCTGCGTTCCAGCAATCGGCAGAAGGACGAAGGACTTCACCCGATGCGTTTGGCGGCCCGGAGACGTAGGAAGTCAAGGTGAGGTCGGCGGCTAGAGCGGCTAGCGCTCCAACAAAGTCCTCCTGGTTGTGTTGCTGTAGTCCGCTGCTAATACACTGATCCCACCTACAACTGTCTTCTTTGCAGCCTTCATTGTTCATTAAACAAATTGCAAAAGATGTCCAAAATACTGTGGAATTATGAAATGAAAACAGAGCTTTTTGTATAGGATTCCACGGGTACCATAACTTCCGTTACTCTGACTTCGTCACGCGCATACGTCATCATACCGCGACGTTTCAGCCGGATATTTCCCGGGAAGTTTTAAAAGTCACTTTATAAGTTAACCCGGCCGTATTGGCATGTGTTGCAATGTTAAGATTTCATCATTGATATATAAACTATCAGACTGCGTGGTCGGTAGTAGTAGGTTTCAGTAGGCCTTTAATCCCGGCCTGTTCAGCTGCCTTGTACGGGAATTTATTATACATGGCTAACATGCCGATACTTTAATGTGTTTTTTTGCACCACTTTGCCTATGCTTTTATATCCATTTGTGGGGTGTGTTCATTGATCATATGTCTCTGATGTGCACATCAATCATTCCAAGGCAGATCTGGGCAAATTAAGGCCTGGGGGCCACATGCGGCCCGTTAAGCTTTTCAATCCGGCCCGCCGGACATTCCCAAATATTTTTTTTTGATCTTTAAGATGGAAAGTGTAGCTGCCATTATGATATGCAGTCATGTTTTCTAATGACCGTAAGTCTTCAACTATACTACGTATTTCAATGGTTGGAATCTGCGCTTTTGCCTGATGTACTAGTTACTATGGTCATCTAATTAGTTACTATGGTCATCTAATTAGTTACTATGGTCATCTAAGTCACAGCAGCTCAGACCAGGCACCAAGCAGTGTGGGCGGGGAGCGTTTCCATAGAGTGTTTCCAGAGTGGCCAGCCTGAAATGCAGGTGTCAGGGACAGACGCTTAGTGATGTATCAGATATATCAGACTGTAGGTGGTTTTTTGTTTGTTTTCACGTTCATATTCGCTGTTTGTTGCATTTTTGTTGCGTTTCGCTTGATTGTATAATATGTGGATGGAGAGGGTGTGTGACGTTCATACGTTGTCAATATTCCGTGTTTTATCGTTCATAGTTAATATTGTAAATCCCACATTCTTTATTTTCATGTACATTCTGGGTGTGTCTCATTCAGTAAAAACATTTAAAATGTCATTCTGTTTTTTAAGGCGGTCTGTCATAACGATTTTAGCATTCAGCCAGACATTATTGTGAGGTTTTGTATTAGTAAATAAATAATAAATTGTTCCTAAAAATCAGATAAACCGGCCCCTAGACACATTTTTCCTCTAAATTTGGCACCCCGAGTCAAAATAATTGCCCAGGCCTGTTCTAAGGAGTAATTGTGAGACATTTCTGTATTTATCAATCAATCAATCAATGTTTATTTATATAGCCATAAATCACAAGTGTCTCAAAGGGCTGTACAAGCCACAACGACATCCTCGGTACAGAGCCCACATACGGGCAAGGAAAAACTCACCCCAGTGGGACGTCGGTGAATGACTATGAGAAACCTTGGAGAGGACCGCATATGTGGGTAACCCCCCCCTCTAGGGGAGACCGAAAGCAATGGATGTCGAGTGGGTCTGACATAACATTGTGAAAGTCCAGTCCACAGTGGATCCAACACATCAGCGGGAGTCCAGTCCACAGCGGGACTGGACTAAACAGTTACCCAGCATCAATGTGAAATGTGCGTACGACAGACGTGAAGTTGGCGTGAGTCACCGCACATTTCCACCTTCAGTTCACTCTCGACTAGGGTTGCAAAGGGGTGGAAAGTTTTCGGTAAATTTCCGGAAATTTACCACGGGGAGTTAAGCTCGGGAAGTTAGGAAATATTGGCCATTTTTTGATTATTCAAAGTTGGACACCGTCCATGGGAATTAATAGGAATATATGGGAATAAATGGGGAATTACAATAATGATATGTTATTGGGCCCTTGTCTATTTGCTGCTGCATCTTTGTGGCATTTTTGACGTAGCTCTTTGCACAGTATTTGCAAATGTACACCGCCTTTCCACCTACATTGGTTGGGGTGAAATGTCTCCACACATCAGATGGTGTATGTGGCATTATTCTGTTTGTATTGATTTATTCACGTAAAACACTAATGCAATGCCACACACAGATATAAATAGTCAGCTAAACAGTTGGAGTAGTCTTTAAAAATATTTGACTGATGGACAAATGAATAGAAATAGGCTAGATGAATAAATTAACACTCAATCAGCATGCTAAATCAAACTATAACCTACATTCTTGTATGACAACAGAATGACTAGCAGAACAGAAGGCAGAGGAAACTACACCTTTTGATTATTTGCTAGTTGAACTTTAAGGGCAGCACGGTGGCAGAGGGGTTAGTGCAGGGGTGGGCAATTCATTTTTACCGGGGGCCACATGAGCAGCCCGAGCACTGCTGGAGGGCCACACCGACAATATTTCAATTAAATTTTGCTTAAATTATTTTTGATATACCGTAAGATAAATAATAATAATAATAATATTTTCAATTAACCTAACTTATCTTTATACAAAAGCAGATGGCTTTTGATGGTTTTATTTTTAACACTTTCTTACACAACACTTCCTGATGTATAATACAATGCAAAAATTTCAATTTCTGTCACTTTATCCTGCATCCTCTTTGTTGTGAACGTAGCACGCCTGTAAGGTGATTGGCGAAGGAGGAAGCGGAAATGAGGAGTGAGGATAGACGTGCTTGTGGAAAGAACGAGATAAGTTGAGCTGTGTTAGTATGGGTTGCTCAATAAAAGTTTAAAAAGAGCGTCAGACTTGGTGTGCACTTCTTCTGGACGCTACAATTGGTGTCAGAAGTGGGATGAAATGCCTCCCAGTTCGTCTTGCCATCAAACCTGGGAGTCTTCATTGAGGGCGGAATTCCCCCATGCCAAGCAGCGTGCGCTGCACCTGTAGACGCTGCCTCTCTCCTTCCTCCCTCTCTCTCCTGTGACGCTGCCTCTCTCCTTCCTCCCTCTCTTCCTCTCTCTGCGGCGAGCTCCTCACGTGGCACGTACCTCCCGATGACATAGCAGGCTGAGCACACAAGCAGCGGCAGTATGCGCAAAGTTTTACTTCTGACACCAATTGTAGCGTCCAGAAGAAGTGCACACCAAGTCTGACGCTCTTTTTAAACATTTATTGAGCAACCTATACTAACACAGCTCAACTTATCTCGGTCCTTCCACACGCACGTCTACCCTCACTCCTCATTTACGCAACTCAAGAACACAATATCAACTTCAGCAGGTCGTTACACTATATTCTTTAAACACAGCAACCTGTGTACCACAAATTAAGCACACGGCTTTACCTTTAATTTCTGTAAAGAAATACTTGGCAGTCCATGTCTTGTTGAAAACACGCCATTCGTCATCAACTTTTCTTTTTTTAGCGTCTCGGGGATAACCGGACATCATTTGTCGCTGTGCACCTTCACTCACAGGTTACACACGGACATACGCCCATAAATAACACTTTTCAAAATAAAAGCAGCACAATTGTATTGCACGCACGACATAGATGTTTTTTTTAAATTTATTTTGTAATTTGTGATTGCTGCTGTTCACATTCACTCACAATCGCGCACGAGCATACGTCCACACGGAAGTAATACAAATAACGCCTTTCAAAACAAAAGCAGCACTGTTGTATTGCACAGTCGCGATAGATACTTTTTAAAATGTATTTTGTAATTTATGATTGGCCTCACGTGGGCCGGACAGGGATGCACAAAGGGCCGGATGTGGCCCGCGGGCCGCAGAATGCCCAGGTCTGGGTTAGTGCGTCTGCCTCACAATACGAAGGTCCTGAGTAGTCCTGAGTTCAATCCCGGGCTCGGGATCTTTCTGTGTGGAGTTAGCATGTCCTCCCCGTGACTGCGTGGGTTCCCTCCGGGTACTCCGGCTTCCTCCCACTTCCAAAGACATGCACCTGGGGATAGGTTGATTGGCAACACTAAAATTGGCCCTAGTGTTTGAATGTGAGTGTGAATGTTGTCTGTCTATCTGTGATGAGGTGGCGACTTGTCCAGGGTGTACCCCGCCTTCTGCCCGATTGTAGCTGAGCTAGGCTCCAGCCCCCCCCGCGACTCCGAAGGGAATAAGCGGTAGAAAATGGATGGATGGATGGATGGATAGTTGAACTTTACAGATCACAAAAAAAGGTAAATTCGGATCGCTAACGTTGTTAGCATAAATGAATGGGATTTAACATAGAGAAAATTAGCATCACAGCTAACGGAGAAATATAGTAACAAGCAATTACACCATATATCAAATATATTTACCCCAGTTATATCATCAACACATACCTGACTGGATGAAGTTCTTGGGCTCAAATACTAGTGTGGCCTCAATAGCCCTGCTGTAGTGTGTAGCATGCTTGTAATTATCTGCACATGTGATGGAGGAATGCACAGTGCAGGGTTGAAATTCTACTGAATTTGCATTAAATCAGGTTGTTTTAGCTAATAATCATGCTGCAAGACCTAGCATGTTGCATTCAATGTTTATTCTCATGAATTTCCCATTAATTCCCGTTAATTCCCATGGAAACTTTCCAACTTTGAATATTCCCGGAATTTTGCAAGCCTACTCTTGACACATCTCCACTTTGTCGTAAAAAAGTGCGCACGCCAGGTTTATGTGCGTACGGATGTACGCACTCTACGGTGCCCTTCTCTCCCGTAGAGTGACCCACATTTTAACGCCCGCACGCCTCGCCGTTCTTTAGGCATTCTCCCGCTCGTTCCCTCAAACCAGGAAATGCTCCTGCGTGTATAATAAACCAACAAGTGGCAGAACAAAGCTACTTTAGTGTGCACATTCAAAAAATGATTGAGTTGCCGTGACAGGTTAAGCATTAAAAACATCTCCCTTCTTTCCTCAACTGCCATCGTTTGCCCACGACGTAACATCAACAGTGCACCGAGGGACCCTGTATCCATTCACCTCTCAAAGACACGCATAAATAATGTATGTAATAAGGTTTTATTTGGCAAAGACTGTGAGCAGTACACCCTATTCCTTTTATTTGTCCACTTGTTTGCACTTTATGATCCCACTCTGCAATGACATGTTTATTTGTAGTTAGCTCTTACCATCCATTTACTACCACTTGTCCCTTTCGGGGTCGCGGGGGTGCCGGAGCCTATCCCAGCTGCACTCGGGCGGATGGCGGGGTACACCCTGGACAAGTCGCCACCTCACCGCAGATAGACAGCGTTTGTCTTTTGTACATTTTATTTTAGAACTGATGAATGATTTTTTTGAAGTTTCATTTTGAAAAAATGAAAGCCCAGTTCACATACTGTTTGTTTAAAATAGAAAGGGCAATACAAATGTGTTTTACATAACATAGAAAATAATAATGATTTCAATTAGGGCTGGGCAATTTGGCCTTTTATTAATATGTGGATGTTTTTAGGCCATGTCACAATACACCATATATATGTGGATATGTTTAGTCCATGTCACGATACACCATATATATGTGGATATGTTTAGTCCATGTCACGATACACCATATATATGTGGATATGTTTAGTCCATGTCACGATACACCATATATATGTGGATATGTTTAGTCCATGTCACGATACACCATATATATGTGGATATGTTTAGTCCATGTCACGATACACCATATATATGTGGATATGTTTAGTCCATGTCACGATACACCATATATATGTGGGTATGTTTAGTCCATGTCACGATACACCATATATATGTGGATATGTTTAGGCCATGTCACGATACACCATATATATGTGGATATGTTTAGTCCATGTCACGATACACCATATATATGTGGATATGTTTAGTCCATGTCACGATACACCATATATATGTGGATATGTTTAGTCCATGTCACGATACACCATATATATGTGGATATGTTTAGTCCATGTCACGATACACCATATATATGTGGATATGTTTAGTCCATGTCACCATACACCATATATATGTGGATATGTTTAGTCCATGTCACGATACACCATATATATGTGGATATGTTTAGTCCATGTCACGATACACCATATATATGTGGATATGTTTAGTCCATGTCACCATACACCATATATATGTGGATATGTTTAGTCCATGTCACGATACACCATATATATGTGGATATGTTTAGTCCATGTCACCATACACCATATATATGTGGATATGTTTAGTCCATGTCACGATACACCATATATATGTGGATATGTTTAGTCCATGTCACGATACACCATATATATGTGGGTATGTTTAGTCCATGTCACGATACACCATATATATGTGGATATGTTTAGGCCATGTCACGATACACCATATATATGTGGATATGTTTAGTCCATGTCACGATACACCATATATATGTGGATATGTTTAGTCCATGTCACGATACACCATATATATGTGGATATGTTTAGTCCATGTCACGATACACCATATATATGTGGATATGTTTAGTCCATGTCACCATACACCATATATATGTGGATATGTTTAGTCCATGTCACGATACACCATATATATGTGGATATGTTTAGTCCATGTCACGATACACCATATATATGTGGATATGTTTAGTCCATGTCACGATACACCATATATATGTGGATATGTTTAGTCCATGTCACCATACACCATATATATGTGGATATGTTTAGTCCATGTCACGATACACCATATATATGTGGATATTTTGCCTTAACCTTGAATGAACACTTGATGCATATAATCACAGCAGTATGATGATTCTATGTGTCTACATTAAAACATTCTTCTTCATACTGCATTAATACAGTATATGCTCATTTTAAGCTTTCATGCAGAGAGGGAAATCACAACTAAGTCAATTTAGCAAAAGTGTATTTATGAAACAGTTATTAAGGAGTGGCACAAACATTCATGTCATTTCAAAACAGAAAGTGCAAGATTGTCAGAGACATTTTAAAACAAGCTATGAGTGCACTTTTGTGCATGATGTCACTAAGATGACATATCAAAACAACACTAAATTAAAGAGCACTTTTTGTACAGAACGCCACTACAATAGTTTAAAACAAATAAAGTGCACTTTTGTGCATGATGTCGCAAGATATTTCAATAAGTGTCACATAAAAAAGAGCTGCATAATAGGACAACAAATACTGTATGTCCTTCACTATGTGGTAGGTTCCTGCGGACGTTATCTCCTTCTGTTGTTGACTATTTGTTTCATACGGTGTTGATATGGAAATGGTTGACATGCAGAGTTTCAAGCACTCTTCATTCTCTAGCGGGTGACTTTTCAAATGATGCTACAAATTAGCAGTGCTGCTACTTTTTGTAGCAACACTTTTGCCGCATACTTGACATATTACGGTTGTCTGTTCAACATCTTCCCGCTTGAAGCCAAACCACCGGCAGACGATGTACCCCCTGCTGTTTTTCTTGGGAATTAATTATTCTTCCTTCAATTGTTACCTAGATTCGCACCTTCTCTCTCTCGTATTACCACTCGCACCACTCCGTTAGCACCACAGCTAACGTTACCCCTGTCGCTACCTCTCTGCTCCGTGAAAACGTGTGACGTTGCACGCGTGACAGTATGTGACGTATGTAAGAAGGTGCGATTGTTTTATGTCTCTGTGAGATGGAGAGACAAGACAACAACTGTGTGAGAACGTATACTCCAATATCACCATATAGTCTGTATAGACAAACCCGCCATATATCTTAATATCGCCCAGCCCTAGTTCTGCCTCCTCAAGTGCTGATCTGATCAAGGCAGCTAATGAGTAACTGGCATGCTTTCTCTATCAGTCAGCGGTAATGTCCATTTTGCCCAGGTCTTTCTGCCACCTCAAAATTTCATGAAACGCTGATCCCAAATCCTCACCCTGTCTTCCTAACAAATGGAATGCCTCACATTTGTCAATTCCTCCTTGCTTAACCCCGCTTTCAAACACGTCTCACAGTTATCAAGTGTCCCACAGCTGGATTGCCTGTATGCACATCTGTTCTTTTCCCAGAACTTCATCTCCAAATCCACTTTTTCTGTTTATATCTACTTAGAAATATTATTCTCTCTCTCTCTCTCGTTCTTTCACTCATTCTTTTACTCGTTGTCTCTCCCCAAAAGCCAACTTTCTGTCGCTGCTGGGGGAGTGCGGTGGGCTCAATTTTGTTGTCGGGCAGCTGCTTGATTTCACACTTTGAAACACTCCCATCTCATATTGACCTCCGGTTCAGAAAGGATCGGGAAATAACCACTTTTTTGGGTGGGCTGAAGATGGTGGAGTGTGGAACAACAGCACGCTGTCTTGTCCTAAGGGCAACAGATGAATGTGTCTCAACCAGACTTTTAAGAAATAGTTTGTTTTTGCATTTCGACCGACCTCTTAGAGGCGATTAACATTCTTCCACATCATCATCTACAACGCGAGCATTAAAATGTTCTGCATTCACAAGGCATTTGTTGCTCACATTTAATAACCGTAAATTCCAGACTATAAAATGTTCTACTTTCTTTTTGGTTTATTTTTGGTTTAAGCATTAGAGACCTTTTTACCTGCACGCTGCCTCCCGCTGTTTCCGACCTCTACAAAGCAATTAGCGACTGGCTGCCACCTACTGATATGGAAGAGTATTACACGGTTACTCTGCCGAGCTCTAGACAGCACCGACACTCAACAACAACACATCATTTATTAGCTTATTAGTGATTCCCAGAGCCCAAAAAAAGTCTGCGGGCTATAGAGCGTTTTCTATTCGGGCTCCAATACTATGGAATGCCCTCCCGGTAAAAGTTAGAGATGCTACCTCAGTAGAAGCATTTAAGTCTCATCTTAAAACTCATTTGTATACTCTAGCCTTTAAATAGACTCCCTTTTTAGACCAGTTCATCTGCCGTTTCTTTTCTTTTCTTTTCTTTTCTACTCTGCTCCCAACCCGGGGTGGACCGCTAGCTTGTGCATCGGATGGGGACATCTCTACGCTGCTGACCCGTCTCCGCTCGGGATGGTTCCTGCTGGCCCCACTATGGACTGGACTTTCGCTGATGTGTTGGACTTTCACAATATTATGTCAGACCCACTCGACATCCATTGCTTTCGGTCTCCCCTAGAGGGGGGGGGTTACCCACATATGCGGTCCTCTCCAAGGTTTCTCATAGTCATTCACATTGACGTCCCACTGGGGTGAGTTTCCCTTGCCCGTATGTGGGCTCTGTACCGAGGATGTCTTTGTGGCTTGTACAGCCCTTTGAGACACTTGTGATTTAGGGCTATATAAATAAACATTGATTGATTGATTGATTGATCATTTGCAGACTATAATTACTGGTTTGCATAAAATATTTTTAACCCAAATAGGTGATTAGATAATCTCCCACGGCACACCAGAATGTATCTTACGTCACAGTGGTTGAAAAGCACTGATCTAGACGAAGCTGAGCAGTCTATGAACACAAATCGTTCAATTCCGCCGTCAAAATCGGGGTCTCCTGATTGGGTGCGGCTCCTGTGCATTAGGACAGCCTTGAGTAAGGATAGTGGTCTAGGTTGCCAGGTGTTTCCCACGGCTCATATCCGAACAGACGCGACAGAGGATGTACCGACAGTGGGGTTGACTCACTCCTAGAGGTGTTGCACGTCGTGTGGATCGCTCCCACGTATCTCCTCTGGGAGGATTCCCAGCAAGCTCTTCTGTATAAATAGCAACGGTCTACTCATCCCCACCTCTGAGGCCCTTCTGCTTTCTCTTGTCTTGCAGAACGGCATCACAGCGTTCTGACCCGCCGATGACCTCTTGGACAAGCGCACTGAAAGGGCTTTGTGCACGGGACGAGGAGTGGACACCGAGTGTGGCATCGGCAGCGAAGACGAGCGCTTGTGGCTTGAGCAAACACAGGCAGAGAGACCTGTAAGTAAACACTGCACCTTTTTTGGGGGTGTTGGCCCTCCGGCAATGTTTACCACAGATGTTTACACACACACCCAGGGCACAAGTGGAGTCTGTGGTTGTTGACAGTGGACTAAGGCATCTCATTTGCCTCTTTGTGTAGCATGGCACAGGAGGTTGCTTCATCAAATCATCCTCTGTGACCTGCCTGCTGTCGGCACGCTATCATGACTGTAAACATGGAGGTGAAGCCATTCCTCCCCTCTGTAATGAAAAGATCATGACAGACAGATGGGACTTTTTCCATCATTTCACAAGAGGAATTAGATAATATGATTAAGTAAACGTTCAAATAGGCGTTTCTAACAAAGTGTATTGTGTTTGAGGGCTTCCATGAAGCATCAATTTGTTGTTACGCTTTAGCAGTGGAAAAAGCCCTGCAAATGTTTCACTGTAGAAGACTTGAATCCAACCACTTTTGTTCCGGCAAGATTGTTTAATGCTTAATGTTGTCCACAGTGAGAACAGAAGCTGATTGTTTAACCTCTTAAGGCCCAAGCTGTTTGTTTACATGCTTTTTTTTATATTTTTCTTTGCTATTTGGGCTTATTGGACCCTAATTAGAATAAAAACTAAGAATCATCTTTTGATATGATGTAACTTAGTCCATAAGTAACAAACATGTACTTAATGTTTAGTGACATGCTAATTCTTATTTTTACACTTTTTTTTCTCCAAATTCCATTGTATGTTATACTCTTCTGACACCACCAGATGGCAGTATAAGTGTCCACATAAGACCCCATTTCAGTAGTGTACACCATTTTGGAAATACGAGCTAAAAGGTGCTGTCCACGCATGTGGCCACTAAGCCTTTAGAGCAGGGGTCACCAACGCGGTGCCCGCGGGCACCAGGTAGCCCGTAAGGACCAGATGAGTAGCCCGCTGGCCTGTTCTAAAAAATAGCTCAAATAGCAGCGCTTACCATTGAGCTGCCTCTATTTTTTAAATTGTATTTATTTACTAGCAAGCTGGTCTCACTTTGCCTGACATTTTTTATTCTAAGAGAGACAAAACTCAAATAGAATTTGAAAATCCAAGAAAATATTTTAAAGACTTGGTCTTCACTTGTTTAAATAAATTCATTAATTTTTTTACTTTGCTTCTTATAACTTTCAGAAAGACAATTTTAGAGAAAAAATCCAACCTTAAAATGATTTTAGGATTTTTAAACACATATACCTTTTTACCTTTTAATTTCCTTCCTCTTCTTTCCTGACAATTTAAATCAATGTTCAAGTAAATTTATTTTTTTTATTGTAAAGAATAATACATACATTTTAATTTAATTCTTCATTTTAGCTTCTGTTTTTTCGACGAAGAATATTTGTCAAATATTTCTTCAAATTTATTATGATTAAAATTCCAAAAAATTATTCTGGCAAATCTAGAAAATCTGTAGAATCAAATTTAAATCTTATTTCAAAGTCTTTTGAATTTCTTTTAAAATTTTTGTTCTGGAAAATCTAGAAGAAATAATGATTTGTCTTTGTTAGAAATATAGCTTGGTCCAATTTGTTATATATTCTAACAAAGTGCAGATTGGATTTTAACCTATTTAAAACATGTCATCAAAATTCTAAAATTAATCTTAATCAGGAAAAATTAGTAATGATGTTCCATAAATAATTTTTTTAATTTTTTCAAAAAGATTCGAGTTAGCTAGTTTTTCTCTTCTTTTTTTCAGTTGAATTTTGAATTTTAGAGAGTCGAAATGGAAGATAAACTATGTTTCAAAATTTAATTGTCATTTTTTTCGTGTTTTCTCCTCTTTTAAACCGTTCAATTAAGTGTAAATATCATTAATTATTAATAATAACATAGAGTTAAAGGTAAATTGAGCAAATTGGCTATTTCTGGCAATTTATTTAAGTGTGTATCAAACTGGTAGCCTTTCGCATTAATCAGTACCCAAGAAGTAGCTCTTGCTTTCAAAAAGGTTGGTGACCCCTGCTTTAGAGGTAAACATATCTCTCTGCTCATGGGTGCCCAAACGTTTTGCCTTCAGGGGCCATAGCATTAGGACTATTTTAGCGGGGCTTCAGCCTCTGTAAATACATTGGTGTGATTTTTATTTTTATTTTTTTGACAAAAAAATTGCAGAAAAATTCTATATAAATATGCAAGAATATGAGTTCAAATAGATAATGATCTGACCGGTCAGCATTATTCACTATGATTATAAATCATTTGAACAGCCTTTGTCATCGCTTATTATCCAATCCAATCCGTTCCATCAGTAACGCCCGCATTACTATACTGAACATCCAGTCCACCGTTTCACTGTTACTTTAGCAAGTTGCAGCCAGTCCGCAGTCGCACATCCTGCAGTGTTTACGGGAGTAAACATGCTTCAATTCTAGTTGTCTCAGTACTGGCGCATTTGTTGCAATTTCAAGGATTCTGTGCAATCAAAGTTAACATTTTCTGAACTGTGGAGAAGATTATGAAAGAAGATGTCTCCCGCAGTTTTGGGGACATTTGCCTCGATATCTGCTCTGAACAGCGTGTTCAGATCAGTGGTGGAACATGGATTGACGTGAGTTCCTAAAAGATAATTTTTGCTTGTGTTTGCTAATCTTATTTTGTATCTGTCTTATTTCGGAATATAATATACATCAATAATATATATCATAAGCCTCATCATTATTCGCCATTATGATTAATTTGTGATATACAAATACATAATAATAATAATGTCTATAATATTGCTGACAGAAAAATAACTTCCATACCGTATGATAAGCGAATCACACTACTACAGCTTTGCAGTATGGGTGTGCTACTTAAACTTAACTGAAAGCAGTGAAGCTGTCACGTTGTGGAAATGGTAAATAAAAACAGAACACAATGATTTGCAAATTCTTTTCAGCCTACATTCAATTGAATAGACTGCAAAGACAAGATACTTAACGTTTCAACTGGAAAACTTTATTTTTTGCAAATATTAGCTCATTTGGAATTTGATGCCTGCAACATGTTTCAAAAAAGCTGGCACAAGTGGCAAAAAAAGACTGAGAAAGCTGAGGAATGCTCATCAAAGACTTTATGGAAAATCCCACAAGTGAACAGGCTAATTGGGAACAGGTGGGTGCCATGATTGGGTATAAAAGCAGCTTCCATGAAATGCTCAGTCATTCACAAACAGGGATGGGGCGAGCGTCACCACTTTGTCAACAAATGCCTGAGCAAATTGTCCAACAGTTTAAAGGACAACATTTCTCAACCAGCTATTGTGAGGAATTTAGGGATTTCACCATCTAAGGTCTGTAATATCATCAAAATGTTCAGAGAATCTGGGAAAATCACTGCAAGTCACATTGAATGCCCGTGACCTTGGATCCCTCAGGCGGTACTGCATCAAAAACCGACATCAGTGTGTAAATGATATCACTACATGGGCTCAAGAACACTTCAGAAAATCACTGTCAGTAACTACAGTTGGTCGCTACATCTGTAAGTGCAGATTAAAACTCAACTTTATCAACAACACCCAGAAACGCTTCGCTGGGCCTGAGCTCATCTAAGATGGACTGATGCAAAGCGGAAAAGTGTTCTGTGGTCTGACGAGTCCACATTTCAAATTGTTTTTGGAAACTGTGGATGTCGTGTCCTCCGGAACAAAGAAGAAAAGAACCATCCGGATTGTTCTAGGCGCTCAAAGTGTAAAAGCCAGCATGTGTGATGGTATGAGGGTGTATTAGTGGCCAAGGCATGGGTAACTTACACATCTGTGAAGGCACCATTAATGCTGAAAGGTACATACAGGTTTTGGAGCAACATATGTTGCCATCCAACCAACGTTATCATGGACGCCCCTGCTTATTTCAGCAAGACAATGCCAAGCCACGTGTTACAGTAAAAGAGTAAAAGGGTACTAGACCTGTCTCCCATTGAAAATGTGTGGTGCAATATGAAGCCTAAAATACCACAACAGAGACCCCGGACTGTTGAACAACTTAAGCTGTACATCAAGCAAGAATGGGAAATAATTCCACTTCAAAAATGTGTCTCCTCAGTTCCCAAATCTTTACTGAGCGTTGTTAAAAGAAAAGGACATGTAACACACTGGTAAAAATGCCTTTTTTGCAATGTGTTGCTGCCATTAAATTCTAAGTTCATGATTATTTGCAAAAGAAATTAAGTTTCTCAGTTTGAACATGAAATATCTTGTCTTTGCAGTCTATTCAATTGAATATAAGTGGAAAAGGATTTGCAAATCATTGTATTCTCTTTATTTACCATTTACACAACGCGACAACTTCACTGCTTTTGGGTTTCGTAGTTTAATAGAGTAGTGCAGGGGTCACCAACGCGGTGCCCGCGGGCACCAGGTAGCCCGTAAGGACCAGATGACTAGCCCGCTGGCCTGTTCTAGAAATAGCTCAAATAGCAGCACTTACCAGTGAGCTGCCTCTATTTTTTAAATTGTATTTATTTACTAGCAAGCTGGTCTCGCTTTGCTCAACATTTTTAATTCTAAGAGAGACAAAACTCAAATAGAATTTGAAAATCCAAGAAAATATTTTAAAGACTTGGTCTTCACTTGTTTAAATAAATTAATTAATTTTTTTACTTTGCTTCTTATAACTTTCAGAAAGACAATTTTAGAGAAAAAATACAACCTTAAAAATGATTTTAGGATTTTTAAACATATACCTTTTTACCTTTTAAATTCCTTCCTCTTCTTTCCTGACAATTTAAATCAATGTTCAAGTAAATGTATCTTTTTTATTGTAAAGAATATTAAATACATTTTAATTTAATTCTTCATTTTAGCTTCTGTTTTTTCGACGAACAATATTTGTGAAATATTTCTTCAAACTTATTATGATTAAAATTCAAAAAAATGATTCTGGCAAATCTAGAAAATCTGCAGAATCAAATTTAAATCTTATTTCAAAGTCTTTTGAATTTCTTTAAACATTTTTGTTCTGGAAAATCTAGAAGAAATAATGATTTGTCTTTGTTAGAAATATAGCTTGGTCCAATTTGTTATATATTCTAACAAAGTGCAGATTGGATTTTAACCTTTTTAAAACATGTCATCAAAATTCTAAAATTAATCTTAATCAGGAAAAATTACTAATGATGTTCCATAAATAATTTTTATAATTTTTTCAAAAAGATTCGAATTAGCTAGTTTTTCTCTTCTTTTTTTCGGTTGAATTTTGAATTTTAAAGAGTCGAAATTGAAGATAAACTATGTTTCAAAATTTAATTGTCATTTTTTTCGTGTTTTCTCCTCTTTTAAACCGTTCAATTAAGAGTAAATATCATTAATTATGAATAGGCACCTACTCAGTGGCCTAGTGGTTAAAGTGTCCGCCCTGAGATCGGTAGGTTGTGAGTTCAAACCCCGGCCGGGTCATACCAAAGACTATAAAAATGGGACCCCTTACCTCCCTGCTTGGCACTCAGCATCAAGGGTTGGAATTGGGGGTTAATTCACCAAAAATGCTTCCCGGGTGCGGCTACGCTGCTGCCCACCGCTCCCCTCACCTCCCAGGGGGTGATCAAGGGAATTCCAACACAGTCACAACAATAATCTTGCAAGTGCAAACATTCTGAATCAAAGAGGCTGTTTTCCAGGCAAGAAAGTTTCATTCCACCAGAACCTCCTCTGTGTTCAGGTCAACTCTGTAGTGCTGCACAAGTTGGTCTACACTGCTATCATGTGTGCAGTTTCCTTGTTTATAAGTTGCCTGCTAGCTTTTCCCTCCTTATGTGTTTGGGCCATCTCATGCTTACTACAGATGCCTAAAGCTTTCTTCCACTTCCAACCATTTAGATGTATTCAGTGTTTGTTGTGTAGTTCTAATACAGTGCCAAAAAGTTGTGAGCGAAAAGATCTTGCAAGTGCAAAGCGCGCGAGCATCACAGGAACCTCCAGGGGACTAAGCCCTCCCCTCTTCTTCAAACCTAGTGACAGCCCTTGGACCAAAGTGAAAATGTGCCAAGGGGCCGCAGGCCAAAAACAGCCGTTTTAAACGTACGGCAGCCTCATGAGTGAGAAGATTAGGCCTATACAGCCATATACAGGCCTATACAGCCATATACAGCCATATATAGCCATATACAGCCATATACAGCCATATACAGCCATATACAGCCATATACAGCCATATACAGCCATATACAGGCCTATACAGCCATATACAGCCATATACAGCCATATACAGCCATATACAGGCCTATACAGGCCTATACAGCCATATACAGGCTAAGGCTGAAACGACGCGTCGACATAGTCGACGTCATCGGTTACGTAAATACGTCGACGCCGTTTTTGTGCGTCGACGCGTCTCATAATGACGTCACACTACCGTCATGGCGAAGCGCAAAGCAGACGATCAAAGAAGACGATGCGAGCGGTGCGAGCGAGGGGGGAAAAGCATGCCAAAAGTGGTCAAAAGTGTGGGAGTATTTCAATAAACGGCCTAATAATGTTGTTGTATGCACACTGTGTTGAGCGGAAATGGCCTATCATAGCAGCACAACGGCTATGAACGAATATTTGAAAAGAAAACCATCAACTAGTCAATCGTCCCCGCGAGCATACGTTGTCATCCTTACACAAAAACATGAATGTGTCATTTGTATCTGCTAGGGGTGTAACGGTACGTGTTTTGTATTGAACCGTTTCGGTACGGGGCTTTCGGTTCGGTACGGGGGTGTACCGAACGAGTTTCTAAGCTAAAGCTAAAGTCTTAACAAGCTGCTTTGCTCCGTCTGCCTCTGTCTCAGCACGCAGCATTGTCCCACCCACACAACCATCTGATTGGTACACACGCAGCATTGTCCCACCCACACAACCATCTGATTGGTACACACGAAGCATTATCAGCCAATCAGCAGTGCGTATTCAGAGCGCATGTAGTCAGCGCTTCAGCGTGGAGCAGATAGGTGTTTAGCAGGTGAGCATCAGGCAGCGGACTCTCCCCAAATGATAATAAACACCTCCCAGTCAACTACTAGTAACATCACTATGAGCCCGTTGACCTACTAGAAACTTAAACTGCAGCTCAGCTCACTCGCAATCCTGGCTTGAGGTGAAGGCTAATTACCTCTCAGTTCCAGCCACATCGACCCCTTCTGAGTGCCTATTTTCAGCTGCTGGGAATATTGTAAACAAGAAAAGAAGCAGAGCATGTAGACATGCTAACCTTTCTTCATTACAACTGTTAGACACTCACTGGAATGAGTAGAATTGGTTATTGTGTACTGTGTTGGACTGGATGTTTATTTTGCACATTTTAAAAGCAATACTTAATTTTACAGTGCTCCAGAACATTTAGATTGGCACTTTTTTGTATTGGATGTTTATCTTTATTTTTGCACATTTTAGCAAATAAGCAATACTTTCACTTTTGTTGAAATGTTTACACTGTTGTTACAGAATATTTCGTTTTGCACTTTTTTGTATTGGATGTTTATCTTTATTTTTGCACATTTTAAAGCAAAATAAGCAATACTTTTACTTTTTAAATGCTTATACTATTGCAGAATATTAAGATTTGCACTGGATGTTGACTTTTATATTTGCACATTAAAAAGCAAATAAGCTACTTTTAATTTTGTTAAATGTTAAAAGTTTTAAATGTTTACATTGTTACAGAATATTTAGTCATGTTGTTGTCAATGTTGACTGAGTGGCCATACTTCTTTTTTTTTGTAAATAAAAGCCATGCCTTTTGAAAAAACGGGCCTACATTTATTTTTTCATCTTCATTTTGAATAAAAAAATAATCGGTAAAAGGAAAAATAATCTATAGATTAATTCTAAAAATAATCTATAGATTAACCGATTAATCGTAAAAATAATCTATAGATTAATCGATAGAAAAATAATCGTTAGCTGCAGCCTTAATACAGGCCTATACAGCCATATACAGCCATATACAGGCCTATACAGGCCTATACAGCCATATACAGGCCTATACAGCCATATACAGGCCTATACAGCCATATACAGGCCTATACAGCCATATACAGGCCTATACAGCCATATACAGCCATATACAGGCCCTATACAGCCATATACAGGCCTCTACAGCCATATACAGTGGAACCTCCATTTAAAAACTTCATTGGGGCGGTGTGGCTCAGATGCAAGAGCGGCCTTGCCAGCAACTCGAGGGCTCCAACTCCCGCCATCCTTGTCACGGCCTTTGCGTCCTAGGGCCGGACACTTCACCCTTGCTCCTGATTAGCACCTTGCATGGCAGCTGCCGCCATCAGTGTAAGAATGTGTGTGTGAATGGGTGAATGTGACATATAATGTTAAGTGCTTTGGGTATTGAGCAGCCATATGTAAACACAAACCATTTGAACAGAGTTTTTAAATTGAAAAGTATGTATAGTGAAGGAAATGTATCTGTAAGAAACGATGTAAATATGAATAATGGGTTCTAGCTAGAGGTGTAACGGTACGTACCTCGGTTTAGAGGTCACGATTCGGTTCATTTTCGGTACAGTAAGAAAACGACAAAATATTCATTTTTTGGTTATTTATTTACCAAATTTGCAAAAACTTCCACCAAAAATATTTTTCTTAGTGTAAGTAATCGGAACCTTGGATAGGTCAATAATTCATAATAACATTGATTTTGATTCAAAGTTGAAATAAATAAATAAATGAAATGAATGAAATGAAAAAGGAAGACATGAAACTGCTACAGGAAAACGCCAAAAAAAGACAAAAAGCCACCAAAATAGGAGCGCAAAATAAGAAGTAAAACACTACACACAAGAAAACAGCAAAAGAGTCCAAATAAGTCAGGGTGTGATGTGACAGGTGGTGACAGTACACCTACTTTGAGACAAGAGCTATAGTGATGCATGCTTGGTTATGCTTTAAAGTCATATCCAACAATTGCGACAATGACTTTTTACTGTCAACTGAGTTTCGTTTTTTAATGATTTCTGCTGGTGGTGTGCCTCCGCATTTTTTCAACGCAAAAAATGTGCCTTGGCTCAAAAAAGGTTAAAAAACACTGATTTAGATTAAGAAACATAACATGCAAAATAGTGGATTTTACAACAGTGTGTATATTTACAGTATTTCAGTAAAAAAAAAACTTGGTTAAAAGATTTCAGTGTGTATAAAAAAAAGAGTACTTATCGAGCACATCCCACAATACCACTATAACAATGATAATGGTGAGGATTTTGGTTACGATAACCGTGATATAAAATGTTCACATCGTCACATCCCTGAAAGGTACAAAGGCGGGTTCTACCTAAAAGCCAAGACTGTGGCATCAGTTGTTGAATTATTCACGCCATCATGCACCGCTGAATTCAAAGGTAAAAGGATAGCATCTCGGCTGCACCTTTTTTGGCTCGCCGCAGCATTTTTCAAGTATGTACAGGTCACTCGGATGTTTATATTGTCTGGCCCTAAAAGCAAACACCATGCTTCTGTCTCAATTTGATGACTACAATGAAGTAGAATACTGACTCACAGCAGGCGGGGGATGACATGTTGACATTAGAAAAGCATGCATGCTCCTGCTTGTCGCGCAGACATCGCTAGCTAGCCAGGCCTGAGCAGGTGAAGCAAGACCAGTTTCAGCCCAGCTGTTGTTCTTCGGAGGTATTTCTGCACGATGACACGCACGGCCGACGGGTGTGGCTGACACGTTGTCATTCGTGCTTTGGAGACCCTGCTACAAACAGGAAATCCCAGCAAACACTTTTGTGTGTGTTTGTCGGGGCCAGGAAGCTGCCACTCTAAATGTGCTCTTTTTTTTTGACATGCCTCATTGAGAAGAAATGAGAGAAAGGTCATCTCTGCATTTGTTAGGATGATAACACTCACTGGTCTGAACAGTCTGCTGAGACTGATCAATTATACTTCCTTTCAGAGACAGTAATATGTTTATTATTGTGCGTGTACTAGGGGTGTAACGGTACGCAAACATTTCGGTTCGGTACATACCTCGGTTTAGAGGTCACGGTTCGGTTCATTTTCGGTACAGTAAGAAAACAACAAAATATAAATTTTTGGGTTATTTACCAAATCTTCCACCAAAAATATTTTTCTTAGTGGAATATTTGATGTGAAGTAATGGGAATCTTGGATAGGTCAATAATTCATAATAACATTGATTTTGATTCAATATTATGTTTTGAGCAATGACAGTTTGAAATTAAAAAAAAAACAGCTTTGTTTTATTAGTCAACATTGCAACTTTTTCTAAATTACATTTAACCTTTAAGCTTTTCTATTTCACTTTTGTTATGTTTTTGTTTATTTTAATAGTATTTTTAGAATGTACCGTGGGCCTTTAAAACATTAGCTGTGGGCCGCAAATGGCCTCCGGGGCACACTTTTGACACCCCTGCTATAGATAATAAAAAATTAAATGTGATAAATCTATGGATAAAAAGCAGAGCCTGGCGACGCATGCGCGTTTATCATAACTCTCTCTCTCTGTCTCTGCCCCTCCCTCACCAATGCTGCTGTTTGTTTTGTTTTTAACCCCTTCTTAACCCTGAACGTACATTGAAAATACACGCAACCCTAACTCAAAATGCCGGACATTTGAGGCATTTAAGAAACTCCGCCCTGACAGCTCCGCAAAAGAGGAGATGTCCGGTGAAAAGAGGACATATGGTCAGTCTATCCTAGCCCGTTAGCTGCTAGCATGCCGTGTGTTGTGCCTCGGTGTGCATTGTTTACACAACGTGCGTTACACTACTTAATATGTCCGTGTGGAAACTCGTTCGGTACACCTCCGAACCGAACAGACACCCCCGTACCGAAACGGTTCAATACAAATACACGTACCGTTACACCCCTAGCGTGTACTCCTCCTCACTAGGCACAAGTACCGTATTTTCCGGACCATAGGGCGCACCGGATTATAAGGCACACTGCTGATGAGCGGGTCTAGTCAGGTCTATTTTCATACAAAAGGGGCACCGGATTATAAGGCGCATTAAAGGGGTCATATTATTATTATTTTTTTTTTCTAAAAGACTTCCTTGTGGTCTATATCAGTGTTTTTCAACCACTGTGCCGTGGCACACTAGTGTGCCGTGAGATAGTTTGGTGTGCATGGGAGATTATCTAATTTCACCTATTTGAGTTAAAAATATTGTTTGCAAACCAGTAATTATAGTCTACAAATGATGTGTTGTTGTTGAGTGTCGGTGCTGTCTAGAGCTTGGCAGAGTAACCGTGTAATACTCTTCCATATCAGTAGGGGGCAGCCGGTAGCTAATTGTTTTGTAGATGTCGGAAAGAGCGGGAGGCAGTTTGCAGGTAAAAAGGTGTCTAATGCTTAAACCAAAAATAAAGAAAAGGTAGTGCCCCTCAGAAAAGGCATTGAAGCTTAGGGAAGGCTATGCAGAACGAAACTAAAACTGAACTGGCTACAAAGTAAACAAAAACAGAATGCTGGACGACAGCAAAGACTTGCTGTGGAACAAAGACGGCGTCCACAATGTACATCCGAATATAACATGACTATCAACAATGTCCGCACAAAGAAGGATAAAAACAACTGAAATATTCTTGATTGCTAAAAAATGCTTGGTTATGCTTTAAAGTCATATCCAACAATTGCGACGACTTTTTACTGTCAACTGATTTCTGCTGGTAGTGTGCCTCCGGATTTTTTCAACGCAAAAAATGTGCCTTGGCTCAAAAAAGGTTGAAAAACACTGGTCTACATAACATGTAATGGTGGTTCTTTAGTCAAAATGTTGCATGGATGATGTTTTACACATCATCTTCAAGTCGCTTTCTGAGCGTTTCTTCAGGATGCGCCGTTTTGTGGGCGGGTCTTATTTACGTGGCTCACCTTGGACAGCGTCTTCTCCCCGTCATCTTTGTTGTAGCGGTGTAGCGTGCAAGGACGGGAGTGGAAGAAGTGTCAAAAGATGGCGCTAACTGTTTTAATGGCATTCACACTTTACTTCAATCAATAACGAAGCAGCATCTCCTCATCCGTGGCTCACTAGTGCAACAACAACGCCCGAAATGTGTCCCGTGAAAAACCGTCCGACCGGAACCCTCTAATAACTATTATTAATAATGTAAACCCACTACACCGGTAGTTTTTAGCGCTTTCATGGTGAGTCTACTGACAGATATGTTAGAACTTTACACTACTTTATATTAGAAATGGCAACAGCAGAGGATGAATGTCACAAAACAAGAAGATAAAGAAAAAGAAGAAGATGATCAACTACGGTGTTGGCATGGACTACAATAGCGATACAGATCCCAAATACAGATCAGCAGGTATTGGAACGTAAGAAAAGCTGTTTTTGCATAATATTGCAAGACAAAACTGCAGATAATGTCTGCTAATGGGTGCCATTTTGCGGTCCTTATACACACACCATAATAAAACTTATATGTTGAAGCACAATTAGTCGTAATGCTCCCACAATCCATCAAGTGGTGCGGCTTCATAGCTTACCAAAGTCCTACTAAAAACATGTTGACAGATATTTGTGTAATGTTCTATATTCTCAATGGAACATTTAAAGTTTTGGTGGTTTACTGGCCTCATCTTGCAGTCTACACATATCTCTTATGTGTGACTGCCATCGACTGGTCACACTTATCACTACACCATTACTGGCCTCATCTTGCAGTTTACACGTATCTCTTATGTGTGACTGCCATCTACTGGTCACACTTATCACTACACCACGTACAAAATAAAATAGCTTTGAGGTCGGTAAGCACAACCTGATTTATTCCGTACATTAGGCGCACCTTAAAGGATTTTATGTGCGCTTTATAGTCCGAAAATACGTTACTCTTCCTCACTATGCACAAGTCCACGTCACGATACACCATATATATGTGGATATGTTTAGTCCATGTCACGATACACCATATATATGTGGATATGTTTAGTCCATGTCACGATACACCATATATACGTGGATATGTTTAGTCCATGTCACGATACACCATATATATGTGGATATGTTTAGTCCATGTCACGATACACCATATATATGTGGATATGTTTAGTCCATGTCACGATACACCATATATATGTGGATATGTTTAGTCCATGTCACGATACACCATATATATGTGGATATGTTTAGTCCATGTCACGATACACCATATATATGTGGATATGTTTAGTCCATGTCACGATACACCATATATATGTGGATATGTTTAGTCCATGTCACGATACACCATATATATGTGGATATGTTTAGTCCATGTCACGATACACCATATATATGTGGATATGTTTAGTCCATGTCACGATACACCATATATACGTGGATATGTTTAGTCCATGTCACGATACACCATATATATGTGGATATGTTTAGTCCATGTCACGATACACCATATATATGTGGATATGTTTAGTCCATGTCACGATACACCATATATATGTGGATATGTTTAGTCCATGTCACGATACACCATATATATGTGGATATGTTTAGTCCATGTCACGATACACCATATATATGTGGATATGTTTAGTCCATGTCACGATACACCATATATATGTGGATATGTTTAGTCCATGTCACGATACACCATATATATGTGGATATGTTTAGTCCATGTCACGATACACCATATATATGTGGATATTTGGCCTTAGCCTTGAATGAACACTTGATGCATATAATCACAGCAGTATGATGATTCTATGTGTCTACATTCAAACATTCTTCTTCATACTGCATTAATATATGCTACTTTTAAACTTTCATGCAGAGAGGGAAATCACAACTAAGTCATTTTAGCAAAAGTGTATTTATTAAACAGTTATTAAGCAGGCAAGATTGTCAGAGACATTTTAAAACAAGCTATGAGTGCACTTTTGTGCATGATGTCACTAAGATGACATATCAAAACAACACTAAATTAAAGAGCACTTTTTGTACAGAACGCCACTACAATAGTTGAAAACAAATAAAGTGCACTTTTGTGCATGATGTCACACAAGATATTTCAATAAGTGTCAAATAAAAATGAGCTGCATAATAGGAAATCAAATAGTGTATGTCCTTCACTATGTGGTAGGTTCCTGCGGACGTTATCTCCTTCTGTTGTTGACTATTTGTTACATACGGTGTTGATGTGGAAATGGTTGCGTGGGCATTTTGTTGGTGTGGCACCGGCCGGAGATGTTGACATGCGGAGTTTCAAGCACTCTTCATTCTCGAGCAGGTTACTTTCCAAATGATGCTGCAAATTAGCAGTAATGCGACTTTTTGTAGCAACGCTTTTGCCGCATAGTTGACATATTACGGTTGTCTGTTCTTCCTTCATTTGTTACCAGATTCGCACCTTCTCTCGCTCTATTACCACTCGCACCGCTCCGCTAGCATCACAGCTAACTTTACCCATGCTGCTACCTCTCTGCTCGGCGAGGGCGTATGACGTTGCACGCGCGACAGTATGTGACGTATGTAAGAAGGTGCGCTTGTTTTATGTCTCTGTGAGAAGGAGAGACAAGATAGAGTGAGAAGAGCCTGTAGTGTAATGCCCGCAGCTAAAAGCAACTGCGTGAGAACTTATACTCCAATATCACCATATAGTCATTTTCTATATCGCACAGAGACAACCCCGCGATATAGCGACTATATTCCATATATCGTCCAGCCTTAGCACAAAGCATGAGAAAAAAAAAAGATCTCCTTTTCTTTTTTCCCCCCACTTGACCGATATGATTTTTCCAGGGCTGATACCTGTTATTAGTAGTCAAGGAGGCCGATATTTGGAGCTGATATTCATTTGCAGTAAAAGTTATTTAAACATGAATAGTGCATTTCAGGAAACAGTTGGACAAGGCTTTAAGTTTTTTTTCTGTTTTTTTTATTTATTATTTTTTTAGGAAACGTCGGCTCAGTTTATTTTGAACATGCATACGATACAATGTAATGCATCACACAATTCCAGTTGTTTCATTACAGCATGTCCGGAATGCTCACCAGTGACATAATGTTTTATGCAGCTCTAAAAACACCTTTATTACCTGTGTCTAAAAGGAACATCAACATTTGTAGTTCTAAATGAAAGTAGTGATAGTAGGCTAATATAGACACTTACATCATGTGTTGTCTTCATTATAACACTTATATAAGACTTTTAAAGTCATTTTGATAGTAGGCTAATATAAACACTTACATTGTGTTGTCTTCATTATAACACTTATATAAGACTTTTAAAGTCATTTTGATAGTAGGATAATATAGCTAATATAAACACTTACATCATGTGTTGTCTTCATTATAACACTTATAAAAGGCTTTTAAAGTCATTTTGATAGTAGGCTAATATAGACACTTACATCATGTGTTGTCTTCATTATAACACTTATATACAACTCTTAAAGTCATTTTGATAGTAGGCTAATATAGACACTTACATTATGTGTTGTCTTCATTATAACACTTACATAAGACTTTTAAAGTCATTTTGATAGTAGGCTAATATAGCTAATATAGACACTTACATCGTGTTGTCTTTATAAATTTTAAAGTCATTTTGATAGTAGGCTAATATAGCTAATATAAACACTTACATCATGTGTTGTCTTCATTATAACACTTGTAAAAGGCTTTTATAGTCATTTTGATAGTAGGCTAATATAGACACTTACATCATGTGTTGTCTTCATTATAACACTTATATAAGACTTTTAAAGTCATTTTGATAGTAGGCTAATATAGACACTTACATCATGTGTTGTCTTCATTATAACACTTATATAAGACTTTTAAAGTAATTTTGATAGTAGGCTAATGTAGACACTTACATTATGTGTTGTCTTCATTATAACACTTATATAAGACTTTTAAAGTCATTTTGATAGTAGGCTAATATAGCTAATATAGACACTTACATTGTGTTGTCTTCATTATAACACTTATATAAGACTTTTAAAGTCATTTTGATAGTAGGCTAATATAGACACATCATGTGTTGTCTTCATTATAACACTTACATACAACTTTTAAAGTAATTTTGATAGTAGGCTAATATAGACACTTACATCATGTGTTGTCTTCTTTATAACGCTTATACAAGACTTAAAGTAATTTTGATAGTAGGCTAATATAGACACTTACATTATGTGTTGTCTTCATTATAACACTTAAATACAATTTTTAAAGTCATTTTGATAGTAGGCTAATATAGCTAATATAGACACTTACATTGTGTTGTCTTCTTTATAAATTTTAAAGTCATTTTGATAGTAGGCTAATATAGCTAATTGTCACACCCCGCCTCGGGTGAAGGTAATGTAACCGTTGCAAACCAGACTTTCAAATCAAGGATGGCAAGGCACCATCACATGTCTAAAAAGTATTCACATAGTACTTTTGCATGTGTAGAGCAGTCATTTTTGTACACAGTATATTCAGGCTTTAGACAACACAACTTTCAAATGTCCAGTGTCCTTCTGTAATACCCAGCTTTTGATAATCATGGTTCGACCCAAATTTGGCCTAATTAGTGAATGCAGGTGTGTTCACCTATATAACGCCCTCAACCCCACCCTGACTCTTTTAGTCAACTGTTCAGGGCCATGGTGGGTGACAGGTAACAATTTGTTTGTTGAGCACATGCTTTTCACTAGCTAACAAGATTGAATGTTTGTAGTTTGTCCATGTTGAGCTTCCCAACAAATGTGCACGGTTTGTGAGGAAGTCCAAAGGTCAAACAGTGACAGTGTGGGGTCAAACTGTCACACTAATATAAACACTTACATCATGTGTTGTCTTCATTATAACACTTATAAAAGGCTTTTATAGTCATTTTGATAGTAGGCTAATATAGACACTTACATCATGTGTTGTCTTCATTATAACACTTACATAAGACTTTTAAAGTCATTTTGATAGTAGGCTAATATAGCTAATATAGACACTTATATTGTTTTGTCTTCATTATAACACTTATATAAGACTTTTAAAGTCATTTTGATAGTAGGCTAATATAGCTAATACAACCATAGTTCCTTAGTATTAAAGCTACACACACACAAAACGGTGTGTTCCTGAAAGTACTTTTAAACGGTCTAAATTCCAGCAGCAAGGCAAGATTTCCAATACATTGTGTGTGTTACCTCTGATTCCTAATTTCAAAGAGTTGAATTAGGTGTCTGGAAAATGTGCGCCTCTAGCTAATTCAGTTGCTGCAAATATTAGAAACCGCATTAACATTGCGTGTAACTACAGGAAAAACTCATCCAAATTTGACTTTTTAGGAGAGACTTTCTCAGACAAAGTCGTCACGCAGCAGGAGACATTTTTAATAGTGCTGAGACGACATCTTCTCTACAGGTGGCTAATTAATGGGCGTCATGCTGGACTCACCTATGTTTAGTCTGCAAGGTACACTAGTTTTACCCTTCATAGGCACACACATATGCATACTTTCTAATGGTATGCCTGTGTAGGTAAGTAAAAACATTGTTATGTGTAATTTCATGCTATGTTAGTAGCTTTGTGCTCAATTCTTATCGGTTTATTATAGCCTCTCTTCTCAGTTTGAATGCAAGCTTTATTAATGTGCATGCACGGTTCTCTAAATCAAGCACTTTATCTAATCTTTACCAAAACAGCAGCCCCCCCCAAAGTGCATACTGCCTCTGTTAAGGAAGTCTATTTATAAGAGCGAGTCTGCCAGGTTGTTATTGTATTTATATGGTGATTAGTTTTTCCTTACAATAAAGCAGCATGGCGTATTCTATGCCTCATATAGGCAGTTTTCCCGGGAATCTGATGGTCCCGTCCTCTGTGGTGCTTTATGGATCAATACCGAGGCACTGAGCTGACACCGTGAAAAGCAATATTCATAAATAATGAACAGTGCACCCTTTCACCCTATTTTTTGCTGTCTTTGGGAAGAAAAGACCATACAGCTAATTGTGATGGTATGGCATGCAGTCATTTCAACCGAATGGACCTCTGAATCAACAGACTACTTGTTCTATTTTCTTCTTTATCTGTCGTTTTCATCGTCTTTATTCCTTCCCTGATGTGCTGCTGTTCAGTTCCAGGAGATGAAGCTCCGGCTCGGAGTTTCAGGAGCAAAAAAAAAGTATTTTGCAATAAATCCCGGCTTGGCTTCGTCTTTACTAGAACTGCTATCATCAAAGCAAATATGTGCGAGCAGCTTAAGTGTGTGTTTGTGCGCACACCCAAGCGTGACGCCGACCTCATGGTAGATAGATCGAGCAATAACTGTTGTCATTGGTGTGCAACTCTCTATTCTACACCGAATGGATTTCAACTGGGGATGTTTTTTTTGTCTGCAACATCATGAAATAAAAGGCCATTAAGTAAATGAATAAGTCATCAGATAATTGTTACATAATTACATTCCGTTTATTAAAAAATAGAATTATTACAAATGTCGTGAAATTATACACAGTACAGGCCAAAAGTTTGGACACACCTTATTCAATGTGTTTTCTTTATTTCCATGACTATTTACATTGTAGATTGTAAAAAAAAAAAAAAAAAAAAAAAAAAAAAATACATTGTAGATTGTCACATCAAAGCTATGAATGAACACATGTGGAGTTATGTACTTAACAAAAAAAGGTGAAAACATGATTAATATTCTAGTTTCTTCAAAATAGCCACCCTTTGTTCTGATTACTGCTTTGCACACTCTTGGCATTCTACCCATGAGCTTCAAGAGGTAGTCACCTGAAATGGTTTTCACTTCACAGGTGTGCTTGAAGCTCATCCAGAGAATGCCGAGAGTGTGCAAAGCAGCAATCAGAGCAAAGGGTGGCTATTTTGAAGAAACTAGAATATAAAACATGTTTTCACCTTTGTGTGTGTGTGTGTGTGTGTGTGTGTGTGTGTGTGTGTGTGTGTGTGTGTGTGTGTGTGTGTGTGTGTGTGTGTGTGTGTGTGTGTGTGTGTGTGCGCGTGTGTTAAATGTTATTACTTATTTTTATATATACTTTTTACAATAGAATGAATGGAATGAATGAATAGAACAAGCTAGTCAGGTTACTTCTAGACCTCCACCCCAGATCCCACCTCACTCCTACCCACTTCTCTAAAGTGGGCTGGCTCAAGGTGGAGGACAGAGTTAAACAACTTGCACTGAGCCTAGTCTATAAAATCCGCTCCACCTCCCTGATACCGAAGTACATGTCAAACTACTTCCTTAACGTAAATGACCACCATAACCACAACACCAGGGGGTGCTCCACTAACCACGTTAAACCCAGATTCCGAACTAACAAAGGTCTTAACTCATTCTCTTTCTATGCCACATCAATGTGGAATGCACTCCCAACAGGTGTAAAAGAAAGGGCATCTCTACCCTCCTTCAAAACCGCAATAAAAGTTCACCTCCAGGCAGCTACAACCCTACACTAACACCCTCCCCGGATTGCTAATAATCAAATGTAAACAATCAAATGCAGATACTTTTTCTTTTTCTTATGCCTTCTGATCTCTCTCTCTCTCTCTCTCTCTCTCTCTCTCTCTCTCTCTCTCTCTCTCTCTCTCTCTCTCTCTCTCTCTCTCTCTCTCTCTCTCTCTCTCTCTCTCTCTCTCTCTCTATGTCCACTACTTGATGTCCATATCCCCCCCCCTCCACACCCCTGATTGTAAATAATGTAAATAATTCAATGTGATTATCTTGTGTGATGACTGTATTATGATGATAGTATATATGATAGTATATATCTGTATCATGAATCAATTTAAGTGGACCCCGACTTAAACAAGTTGAAAAACTTATTGGGGTGTTACCATTTAGTGGTCAATTGTACGGAATATGTACTTCACTGTGCAACCTACTAATAAAAGTCTCAATCAATCAATCAAAATGGATAATTTAATTTAAGCAAGTATTTAACATTTTGATTATTATATATTTAAATGCATTTGACTTTGAAGTGGTACCTCGGCTTATGGGTGTCCCAGGTTGTGAGTTTTTCTGGATAGGAGCTGATTGTTATGCTTTAGGTTGCGAGCAAAAATGAAGGTTACGAGCCTCCCCACTACAAGTTGGCGTATTGAATGCCGCTGTGAACCCCGTGAGAACTGACCAGAACATCCGATCTTACTCGCTAGAGATAAACTTAATTTTTTCATCCATGGGAATGAAGAAATTTGGTGAAGGACAGTGTTTACAAGAATAAATTATTTATTTTAAAGAAGTAAATAATCAAAAAACATAACTGAGCGTATAGTTGGTGCGCAGCACTGCTGCTCTGCAGCATACTCAAGCAGAATAAGTCGGTAACGCCAGACAAGGATGTTAAAATAATGTCTAAATAGTGGACATTTATCCATGAAAATGGAGAATGCTGCTGATGGTGTGTTTGAAGGAGAAGCAGCTCAAATGAGATAAGGTAAATGCTGTACTATTACTTCATAAATGTACTGCTGACCCTTCTCTGCTCGGGATGGTCTCCTGCTGGCCCCACTATGGACTGGACTCTCACTATTATGTTAGATCCACTATGGACTGGACTCTCACTATTATTTTAGATCCACTATGGACTGGACTCTCACTATTATTTTAGATCCACTATGGACTGGACTCTCACACTATTATGTTAGATCCACTATGGACTGGACTCTCACTATTATGTTAGATCCACTATGGACTGGACTCTCACACTATTATGTTAGATCCACTATGGACTGGACTCTCACTATTATGTTAGATCCACTATGGACTGGACTCTCACACTATTATGTTAGATCCACTATGGACTGGACTCTCACACTATTATGTTAGATCCACTATGGACTGGACTCTCACTATTATGTTAGATCCACTATGGACTGGACTCTCACTATTATTTTAGATCCACTATGGACTGGACTCTCACACTATTATGTTAGATCCACTATGGACTGGACTCTCACACTATTATGTTAGATCCACTATGGACTGGACTCTCACAATATTATGTTATATCCACTATGGACAGGACTCTCACAATATTATGCTAGATCCACTATGGACTGGACTCTCACTATTATGTTAGATCCACTATGTACTGTACTCTCACACTATTATGTTAGATCCACTATGGACTGGACTCTCACAATATTATGTTATATACACTATGGACAGGACTCTCACAATATTATGCTAGATCCACTATGGACTGGTCTCTCACAATATTATGCTAGATCCACTATGGACTGGACTCTCACTATTATGTTAGATCCACTATGTACTGTACTCTCACACTATTATGTTAGATCCACTATGGACTGGACTCTCACACTATTATGTTAGATCCACTATGGACTGGACTCTCACAATATTATGTTATATACACTATGGACAGGACTCTCACAATATTATGCTAGATCCACTATGGACTGGTCTCTCACAATATTATGCTAGATCCACTATGGACTGGACTCTCACTATTATGTTAGATCCACTATGTACTGGACTCTCACACTATTATGTTAGACCCACTATGGACTGGACTCTCACAATATTATGTCAGACCCACTCGACGTCCATTGCATCCGGTCTCCCCTAGAGGGGGAGGGGGGTTACCCACATCCGCGGTCCTCTCCAAGGTTTTTCATAGTCATTCTCATCGACGTCCCACTGGGTTGTGAGTTTTTCCTTGCCCTTATGTGGGCGCTGAACCGTGGATGTCGTTATGTCTTGTGCAGCCCTTTGAGACACTTGTGATTTAGGGCTATATAAATAAACATTGATTGATACTGTAGTTGTTTGTAGTACATCATATTGTAATGTTTTTATAAAATATTTAACACACTTCTTTGTTAAAATTGTGTTTTTTTCAAATGATTTTCAAAGTGCAAGCTCTGTCACCAAACACATTCAATTCGTAGCTCAAGGTAGCATAATACATTTATTTTGTTTAGTTTTGAGCTGATTGGCCGTTTCCTTCCAAATGTTTTCAAACTGGAGCTGGAGTAGTCAAAAGTTTATATGGCTAGATGCAAATTCATGCTCTGAGTTGCTACAGGAAAACATTTCTTGCCCCAAGGGAGAGGAGGTCTGGTTAGCCAGCTTGCACGAGTCCACACAAACAGCATACATTGTAGAATGTTGGTGCACATCCACACAAAGATGCCTGCCAAAAAATGTGTTATATTCAAAGTTATTGTCTGCTTTTATTAGGCCAAGATGAGCTGCGATCCAGCAGAACAACAAAAGTTTGCATCTTGGCCTTCACTTTGTAAATCACATTACTGCCACCTGGAGTGGAACAGTACTTGCTTGAATTATGTGGACATGTTTCTCAGAGTCGCGGCTTTTCCCTCCTTTTTGCATCTCACAAAACAACCTTCATCACACCAGTGCCTTCTGGGCTTCATTGTTTTGGAACCAGGACCTTCACTTATTTAGGTCAACAGATTTTGAAGGCTGCATTTTTTTGTCCCTTTTTTTTGCCAGATGTACATGTAATCCAGTTTGCATGCTGTTTTAGTTTGGTTGTTGTCACGTTGAAGTAGGGGTGTAACAGTATGTGTATTTGTATTGAACCGTTTCGGTACGGGGGTGTCTCTTCGGTTCGGAGGTGTACCGAACAAGTTTCCACACGGACATATTAAGTAGCGTATAGGGATGATACTCGAAACCGGTTTTCCCGGTTGTTTGATAAGAAAAGAACCGAGTCCTCGGACTCGAATCCCTTTTTGAGAACCGGTACCCGTTATCGAGACCACTATAGTAAAGGAAAAGAGTTGATTCCGACCAGAAATGCTCCGTGAGACATCACAAGAATTGACGTCACGTAGCTCAGTCATTAGGCGCAGATAGCGAATGCAGGAAAACAATGGACGGGAAAAAGCGCTCCAAGGTGTAATAAAGTTCAAAACAAAAGGTATAATCCATCGAATAACTTTACTGAGAGATTTTAGCAGGGTACAACACATGACGAACACTTTTACCACCAACCGGAAACATAGCAACCAGGCTAGCAACGCACCTCCTTTACGGCAGCTGGCGCAACGTTCTTAAAACAACCGCAGCACATACATATATATACAACATATCTCCCTTTTTTAACTTTTGTTTTTCTTTCCTTGTAAACGTTACAAAAACACACTGTAGATGTGTTGTCTGTCTAATTATAAATAATGCAGACGAGGCGTGTTGGCTGAGTTCTTGACGTTTACTTTCACAGCGTGGCAACATGCAACACTTTTCGGGGCTACCGCGCATGCTCGTAACTCCCGATGCATGCTGGGTAGTGTAGTTGTTATATTATCTAGCTCATAAAATTTTTCCCCCTATAAAGAAATAATGTTAACTCAATAAAGTGTATTTCTTTTTTTAGCTTTAACTTTTCATTTTTTAGCATTGTAACCACATTTGCAAACAACTTTTCTCTTCATAGAATTTTCTTTCAATAAAGAAATAAAGTACAAAAATGTCAAAGCATCATAACAAACAGTTATGTCAAATAGCAGCAGAAGTGCACTTTTTGGAGAGCTGTATTATTTTCAGTTTTGTGCGCAAAGGACTGATTTTATTTAACACTATATTATTATTTATACACCTATAGTGATCACAGAGACAGCTTGTTTTTGTGTTACTGTATATATTTGTTTCTCTGAAAAATCCCACCTAATATACTTTGGTAACAGCAGTCAATATTTATTTATTTTATTTTATTTTTTTAGGTGGGTAACAGTCAATATTTATTTACTTATTAGATTTTATTTTTTCATTATATAATAAAAGTGAGCTTTTGTTAAACCAAATATTGTGTGTTTTTTTCCATATACAACAACCTATCTGGACTCCATAAGAGAATCGATAAGGAATCGGTTCGATAAGAGGATTCGATAATAGGCTCGAACTCGATAATTCCTTATCAAACATCATCCCTAGTAGCGTAACGCACATTGTGTAAACAACGCACACCGAGGCACAACACACGGCATGCTAGCAGCTAACGGGCTAGGATAGACTGACCATACGTCCTCTTTTCACCGGACATGTCCTCTTTTGCGGAGCTGTCAGGGCGGAGTTTCTTAAATGCCTCAAATGTCCGTCCGGCATTTTGAGTTAGGGTTGCGTGTATTTTCAATGTACGTTCAGGGTTAAGAAGGGGTTAAAAACAAAACAAACAGCAGCATTGGTGAGGGAGGGGCAGAGACAGAGAGAGAGAGAGTTATGATAAACGCGCATGCGTCGCCAGGCTCTGCTTTTTATCCATAGATTTATCACATTTAATTTTTTATTATCTATAGCAGGGGTGTCAAAAGTGTGCCTCGGAGGCCATTTGCGGCCCACAGCTAATGTTTTAAAGGCCCACGGCACATTCTAAAAATACTATTCAAATAAACAAAAACATAAAAGTGAAATTAAAAAAGCTTAAAGGTTAAATGTCATTTAGAAAAAGTTGCAATGTTGACTAATAAAACAAAGCTGGTTTTTTTTTCTTTCAAACTGTCATTGCTCAAAACATAATATTGAATCAAAATCAATGTTATTGTGAATTATTGACCTATCCAAGGTTACGATTACTTCACATCAAATATTCCAATAAGAAAAATATTTTTGGTGGAAGATTTTGCAAATTTGGTAAATAAATAACCCAAAAATGTATATCTTGTTGTTTTCTTACTGTACCGAAAATGAACCGAACCGTGACCTCTAAACCGAGGTACGTACCGAACCGAAATTTGTGTGTTCCGTTACACCCCTACATTGAAGATGTCTGGGGAGTTCTATTAGTCTTATTAGAGAACCAGACCGACATCACCTGTGTCTAACTTTTAAAGCCATACATCTTGTTCTGCTGTGGCATGTTTTCATTACTTTTTCCTCCTGACATAATGGTGACAGTAGGGGAGACGGTGAATCAATCAACGTAATGCCAGGGCTATTAATATCCCACTGCTGTTGCTCTTTGTAAAAGAGGGAGTCATCCTATCTCCTCCTATAAACCTTCAACAGCTCTGGTTACTATCAGATTCTTGTCATCTGCGGATATCAAAATGTCTCATCGGGTTAATTACCTGCAGGAGCCAAACATACACACATGCTTTGTGGCGATGTATTTTTTTAGCAAGCATTTGTATAACGGTTTATCTTCGTAACAAACAATATAACAGAAAACTTGGATATATACAGCTGGGCTCCTTAACCTTTTTAGTGCCAACTTTTTTCACTACTCACTCAAATATTAACGTTGAATTAGTAATCTTACTCCTAATTTTAATCATATTCAATAATTATATCTAGCCAATTTACAGTTTAACAGGATGAATGTTGTCAAGTGATATAAAAGCAGGTGTTAATCACAAATATGATTATTTATTTACTCCATAAACCTCAAGCTTGGGTCAGGCTGATTAGAAAAATAACTAACCAAATATACGGCATAAGAAGACAATGATTTGCAATTATGCTGTGCAATAATAAGCTAAATTAATAATGAATGTTTCTTAAACAGTCAATAAAATAAAGGTACACATTAAAAGTACAAAACCCAAAAGTGGTGAAATTGTCACGTTGTGTAAATGGTAAATAAAAAGAGAATACAATGATTTGCAAATCCTTTTCAACTTATATTCAATTGAATAGACTGCAAAGACAATATATTTAATGTTCGAACTTGTAAACTTTTGTTATTTTTTGCAAATAATAACTCATTTGGAATTTGATGCCTGGAACATGTTTCAAAAAAGCTGGCACAAGTGACAAAAAAGACTGAGAAAGTTGAGGAATGCTCATCAAAGACTTATTTGGAACATCCCACAGGTGAACAGGCTAATTGGGAGCAGGTGGGTGCCATGATTGGGTGTAAAAACAGCTTCCATGAAATGCTCAGTCTTTCACAAACAAGGACGGGGGGAGGGTCACCACTTTGTCAACAAATGCCTGAGCAAATTGTTTAAGAGCAACATTTCTCAACCAGCTATTGCAAGGAATTTAGGGATTTCACCATCTACGCTCCGTTACATCATCAAAAGGTTCAGAGAATCTGGAGAAATCACTGCACGTAAGCAGCTAAGCCCGTGACCTTCCATCCCTCAGGCTGTACTGCATCAACAAGCGACATCAGTGTGTAAAGGATATCACCACACGGGCTCCGGAACACTTCGGAAAACCACTGTCAGTAACTACAGTTGGTCGCTACATCTGTAAGTGCAAGTTAAAACTCTACTATGCAGAGCGAAAGCCATTTATCAACAACACCCAGAAACGCTTCGCTGGGCCCGAGCTCATCTAAGATGGCCTGCCTGTTGTCCAGACCTGTCTCCCATTGAAAATGTGTGGCGCATTATGAAGCCTAAAATACCACAACGGAGACCCGGCTCTGTTGAACAACTTAAGCTGTACATCAAGCAAGAATGGGAAAGAATTCCACCTGAAAAGCTTCAAAAATGTGTCTCCTCAGTTCCTTAACGTTTACTGAGTGTTGTCAAAAGGAAAGGCCATGTAACACAGTGGTGAACGTGCCCCTGTGACAACTTTTTTGCAATGTGTTGCTGCCATTAAATTCTAAGTTCATGATTATTTGCAAAAAATGAAGTTTCTCAGTGTGAACATGAAATATCTTGTCTTTGCAGTCTATTCAATTGAATATAAGTTGAAAAGGATTTTTTGTATTCTCTTTTTATTTACCATTTACACAACGTGACAACTTCACTGCTTCTGGGTTTCGTAGTTTAATAGAGTAGTGTTTTGTGGGCTTTGAAGACTGGATGCACTGACAGACTCATAGTCAAAAAGGTGGAGTTCTATGGGTGTTTTTTATTCAATGGAGTATAAGTTGAAAAAGATTTGCAAATCATTGTATTCTGTTTTTGTTTACCGTATTTTTCGGACTATAAGTCGCAGTTTTTTTCACAGTTTGGCCGGGGGTGCGACTTATACTCAGGAGCGACTTATGTGTGAAATGATTAACACATTAGCGTAAAATATCAAATATTATTATTTATCTCATTCATGTAAGAGACTAGACCAGGGGTCGGCAACCCGCGGCTCCGGAGCCGCATGCGGCTCTTTGACCACTCAGATGCGGCTCAGCTGCATACTTGCCGACCCCCCAATTTTCCCAGGAGACTTCTGGATCTCAGTGCCTCTCCTAGTTAACTCCCAGGGCAAATATAATCCTATTTTCACTCTGATTACTAAATTAAGGGCGTGCCCTGAATGCACTGCAGTAATTGTCCTCTATAGCATTTACAAACAGCGTGCCAGCCCGGCCACATGTTGTATGTAGCTTTTACTTGCACACGTAGGAGACAGCAAAGCATACTTAGTCATCAGCCACACAGCTTACACTGGCGGTAGCCGTATAAAACAACTTTAACACTGTTACGTTACAAATATGCGCCACACTGTGAACCCACAGCAAAAAAGAATGAAAAACACATTTCTGGAGAACATCCCACCGTAACACAACACAACACAATCAATAGCCAGAATCCCATGCAGCCCTAACTCTTCCGGTCTAGATTATACACCCCCGCTACCACCAAACCCCCCCACACATCAACCCCCGCCCCCTCCGTGCGTCGGTTGAGCGGAAGAGTTAGTGCTGCATGGGATTCTGGGTATTTGTTGTGTTGTGTTTATGTTGTGTTACAGTGCAGATGTTCTCCAGAAATGTGTTTGTCATTCTTTTTTGGTGTGGGTTCAAAGTGTGGCGCATATTTGTAACGTAACAGTGTTAAAGTTTTTTTTTTTTACGGCTACCGTCAGTGTAAACTGTGTGGCTGCTGACCTAGTACGCCAGCTGAAGCTGCATTCTACATGCGGTCGAGCAGGTACACTGTTTGAGCAGGCTGTAGAGGGCGCCAAAAGCAGTGCCATCACGTCCTGATATCCGGGAGTCTCCCGGAAATAATGAGAGGATTGGGATGAGAGGATTGGCAAGCATGACGCTATCAAGCGCCATTCATTCAAAACTCGCGGGCTGCCCTAATATCAAATTTACATATTAAAGTGCGTGCCGGTGCGTGTGTCTGAGACCCCTGGTTAACGTAGCACAAAGCAATTTAAGCTTTGTATGCGGTGTTTTTCATTTAAAATTTTACATTATTTTCTTTAATTTGTGAAACTTGCCAAAATGGCTCTTTGAGTGGTAAAGGTTGCCGACCCCTGGACTAGACGTATAAGATTTCATGGGATTTAGCGATTAGGAGTGACAGATTGTTTGGTAAACGTATAGCATGTTCTATATGTTATAGTTATTTGAATGACTCTTACCATAATATGTTACGTTAACATACCAGTTGGTTATTTATGCCTCATATAACGTACACTTTTTCAGCCTGTTGTTCACTATTCTTTATTTATTTTAAATTGCCTTTCAAATGTCTATTCTTGCCGTTGGCTTTTATCAAATACATTTCCCCCAAAAATGCGACTTATATATGTTTTTTTCCTTCTTTATTATGCATTTTCGTCCGGTGCGACTTATACTCCGGAGCGACTTAAACTCCGAAAAATACGGTACCATTTACACAACGAGCCTTACTTTACGCTGGAGTGTTTTCTACCAAGCATACTTGCTTTGTTGGTGTTGAAAATTGCAACATTACTTAAAGGGAGTTTGGCTTAGTGCTGAGTGCTGCTTGAGTGATCGTACACGTGAGCCGCTGTTTAGTCTGAAACCAGACATGACGTCATGTGCATCAAAGGTATCACTTTTTAAAAAAAATATTTGGGGTGGACATTTTGAAAAGGCGGCGTATGCGTAATGGCACAAATGAACATTTTACAGCACAAATGTAGCGCAAACAAATGATAGTGTTATTTTAATATTTTTCATGATAACTTCACACAGGTCTTGCTGTATCTTACTATTGCAACCATCTTTCTGCTTGCTTGCGTTTAGCGCATACTTGCCAACCCTCCCGTTTTTAGCGGGAGACTCCCGGTATTCAGCGCCTCTCCCGACAACCTCCCGGCAGAGATTTTCTCCCGACAAACTCCCGGTATTCAGCCGGAGCTGGAGGCCACGCCCCCTCCAGCTCAATGCGGACCTGAGTGGGGACAGCCTGTTCTCACGTCCGCTTTCCCAGCAGCTTGCCTGCCCAATGACGTCATAACATCTACGGCTTTTAGAGAGTAGAGTGCACAACAAGGAGAGAGAGTTCTTGGTTTCTTATGTGGGTTTATTGTTAGGCAGTTTCATTAACGTCCTCCCAGCGCGGTAACAACACACAACAACAGCAGTCACGTTTAGTCTACCTTAAAGCAGTTCGCCTGCCATAAATAAATGATAAATGGGTTATACTTGTATAGCGCTTTTCTACCTTCAAGGTACTCAAAGCGCTTTGACAGTATTTCAATCAATCAATCAATCAATGTTTATTTATACAGCCCTAAATCACAAGTGTCTCAAAGGGCTATTTCCACATTTACCCATTCACACACACATTCACACGCTGATGGCGGGAGCTGCCATGCAAGGCGCTAACCAGCAGCCATCAGAGGCAAAGGGTGAAGTGTCTTGCCCAAGGACACAACGGACGTGACTAGGAAGGTAGAAGGTGGGAATTGAACCCCAGTAACCAGCAACACTCCGATTGCTGGCACAGCCACTCTACCAACTTCGCCACGCCGTCCCCAAAACAGCAATGTTGTGACACTCTTAAACAGGACAATACTGCCACCTACTGGATAGCCTGCAGAACACTGAAATTCAAGTATGTCTTTTATTTATATGTATAATAAAATAAAAAAATAAAAATATATATAGCTAGAATTCACTGAAAGTCAAGTATTTCATACACACACACACACACACACACACACACACACACATATATATATATATATATATATATATATATATATATATATATATATATATATATATATATATATATATATATATATATATATATATATATATATATATATATATATATATATATATATATAACATATACACTACACAAAAGTTTGGAGTCACATTGAAATGTCCTTATTTTTGAAGGAAAAGCACTGTACTTTTCAATGAAGATAACTTTAAACTAGTCTTAACTTTAAAGAAATACACTCTATACATTGCTAATGTGCTAAATGACTATTCTAGCTGCAAATGTCTGGTTTTTGGTGCAATATCTACATAGGTGTATAGAGGCCCATTTCCAGCAACTATCACTCCAGTGTTCTAATGGTACAATGTGTTTGCTCATTGGCTCAGAAGGCTAATTGATGATTAGAAAACCCTTGTGCAATCATGTTCACACATCTGAAAACAGTTGAGCTCGTTACAGAAGCTACAAAACTGACCTTCCTTTGAGCAGATTGAGTTTCTGGAGCATCACATTTGTGGGCTCAATTAAACGCTCAAAATGGCCAGAAAAAGAGAACTTTCATCTGAAACTCGACAGTCTATTCTTGTTCTTAGAAATGAAGGCTATTCCACAAAATTGTTTGGGTGACCCCAAACTTTTGAACGGTAGTGTATATATATATATATATATATATATATGAAATACTTGATTTGGTGAATTCTAGCTGTAAATATACTCTCCTCTTAACCATGCCCTTACCCCCCCCCCCCCCCCCCCCCCTTCGGTAATGCTGCGAATGTCGTAGAGTGAAAGGACCCATGGCTGCGCTAAGCCTTTTATTTTGAAGGCCAACATTTGTTGACCACACACTGGCGAGGATATTTTGGCCTTTTTGAAGCGTCCTCATTTTTTTTTTTGATGTGAAGGGATTACAGCGGTCCTCTCCGCAGCATTGTGTCCGCAGCGGCAGATTATCGTCGTAATCTTGCCCGCCGTGTTTGCTGGCTCTCCAAATAGTTACCTCGGACCCCTCCTCCACCGCGTTCTGCCGCACGCAAACCTAAGTGGCGTTGGATTTCTGGTATGATGACTCCACTACCCGCCCTTCGATTAATGGAAGTGTAGGAAGCTCAAATGTCATTTTGAGGGGAAGCACTTTTATCGGCAAGTTGGAGTAGCTCAGTCTGAGTGGAGCTGCCGCCGCTGGTGTGTGTGTGTGAGTGAACACACACATTGGTGGCCGCCTCATTGACGAGGACAGCATCCTCGGTGCACAGCAACTGAAAGCGGGTGGAGGGAGCAGATGGAAGTTGTGAGAGGCAGCAGCCGCATTCTTCTTTTGTCGTCTTCCCAACATCAGGTGGAAGTGTTTTGCCGAATCCAAACGTTCACATGGAAAGCGGAGCAAGGAAGTACTCCCTAAGTGTGGGAATAAGTGGAAGTTTGCGGCCTGAAGAGCAACTCAGCCTCATCCACGTCAAGGATTTCCTGTGGAATATAATGCAACAAAGGTGTCAGCATTGAGGACAACTGGCAAAGAACAGGAAGTGGCTTTTTTTCCCCCCCTAAGCCCCCCTACCTTTGATGAGCAGGTCGATGTGCGGCTGCGGCTGCAGCATCATCTCTTCTCTGATGAAGAGACTGGGCCGTTCAGCGTGCTGCTCAGACCTCCTCTCTTGCAGCCACACTTCAGAGCAGCTGGAGCGGCTCGCCACCGGCGGCCGGCCTCGGACAAAGGTAACGGCGTGAGACCCCCGACGTGCTGCTTGTGTGTGCTCACCTTAGTACGGGGGCACAAAGGAATACAGGCCCCGGTTGCCAATTGCACAAAGGGAGCCGTGGCCTTGTGCTTCTTGCGTGAAACAGTTCCTGAAGTCTTAAGTGTTGCAGCACTGTAATTGATTCCTTAATGGAAGCGGCTGCCTTGACAACAGCAGACTTCAAATCAGTCATTTAAAATGGATTACATCAGCCTGGTTGCTGCACATTTGTTCGTCTTCTGGAGAAAGAAGTAACAGGCAAAACAAAGTGGCAGGTTTTTGTGTAGATGGGGAGCCAGATTGCTACTGTCATGGTAGTTTCCAAAAGCACATATACTCTTGTGATTACCAACAGATCTCAGATCAGGAGAGAAATATGTTGTCAAAGGCAGTTGCGTGGCAACTGTGCAAAGAAGGTGTTCGATTGACCTGAAGTCATTTTTGACTTCAGGTCAAAGAAAAAATCTTTGCTATGACTCGCCCTGGGCCAGTGTTTGATAAGCCAATTAACCGAATGATACATGAAAATGCACTGGGTAAACTATTCCGGCGTTGTTATGGGTTACAAGCGCTGTCACTCTCATGCATGGGTTTCAGCAGCTGTGGGTGTTTGCACGACATGCACACAAACGGTAATAATAAAGCTCCCGAAACGTCATTCCTCAATCTACATTTGCATAAACACATCACTGTCTAAACTACTGAGCTACAGTATTCACATTGAAGATAAAAACTCTGCTGTCTTTGCACAAAGTGATCGATTCGTACAGTACAGGCCAACAGTTTGGACACACCTTCTCATTTTCTTTATTTTCATGACTATTTACATTGTAGATTGTCACATCAAAACTATGAATGAACACATGTGGAGTTATGTACTTAACAAAAAAAAGTGAAAACTTGTTTTATATTCTAGTTTCTTCAAAATAGCCACCCCCTTTGCTCTGATTACTGCTTTGCACACTCTTGGCATTCTCTCCATGAGCTTCAAAGGCCTACTGAAAGCCACTACTAGCGACCACGCAGTCTGATAGTTTATATATCAATGATGAAATCTTAACATTGCAACACATGCCAATACGGCCGGGTTAACTTATAAAGTGACATTTTAAAATTCCCGCCACACTTCCGGTTGAAAAACTCCTTTGGATATGATTTATGCACGTGACGTCACAAAATCCACGGAAGTGGTTGGACCCCATCGACCCGATACAAAAGCCTCTTGTTTTCTTCGACAAAATTCCACAGTATTCTGGACATCTGTGTTGGTGAATCTTTTGCAATTTGTTTAATGAACAATGGAGGCTGCAAAGAAAAACGTTGTAGGTGGGATCGATCGGTGTATTAGCGGCTAAGTACAATACTTACAGCAACACAACAAGGACTACTTACTACGCCTAGCCGATGCTTGCCGCCAAACCCACGGATGATGTCCTTCGTCGCGCCGTCGATCGCTGGAACGCAGGTGAGCACGGCTGTTGATGGGAAGATGAGGGCTGGCTGGCGTAGGTGGAGCGCTAATGTTTTATCATAGTTCTGTGAGGTCCGGTTGCTAAGTTGCTAAATTAGCCTTAGCGTCGTTAGCAACAGCATTTTTAAGCCTTACCAGGCTGAGAATTTTTAACCGTGTAGTTACATGTACATGGTTTAATAGTATTGTTGATCTTCTGTCTATCCTTCCAGTCAGGGGTTTATTTATTTTGTTTCTATCTTCATTTGAGAACGATGCTATCACGTTAGCTCAGTAGCTAAGTGTGTCACCGATGTATTGTCGTGGAGATAAAAGTCACTTTAAATGTCCATTTCGCGTGCTCGACTCTCATTTTCAAGAGGATATAGTATCCGAGGTGGTTTAAAATACAAATCCGTGATCCACAATAGAAAAAGGAGAGAGTGTGGAATCCAATGAACCAGCTTGTACCTAAGTTACGGTCAGAGCGAAAAAAGATACGTCCTGCACTGCCTCTCAAGTCCTTCACTGTAACGTTCCTCATCTACGAATCTTTCATCCTCGCTCAAATTAATGGGGTAATCGTCACTTTCTCGGTCCGAATCTCACTCGCTCCATTGTAAACAACGGGGAATGGTGAGGAATACTAGCTCCAGTGACGTCACGCTACTTCCGCTACAGGCAAGGCTTTTTTTTTATCAGCGAGCAAAAGTTGCGAACTTTATCGTCGATTTTCTCTACTAAATCCTTTCAGCAAAAATATGGCAATATCGCGAAATGATCAAGTATGACACATAGAATGGATCTGCTATTCCCGTTTAAATAAATAAAAATCATTTCAGTAGGCCTTCAAGCACACCTGTTAAGTGAAAACCATTTCAGGTGACTACCTCTTGAAGCTCATGGAGAGAATGCCAAGAGTGTGCAAAAGGGTAATCAGAGCAAAGGGAAACTAGAATATAAAACATGTTTTCAGTTATTTCACCTTTTTTTGTTAAGTACATAACTCCACATGTGTTCATTCATAGTTTTGATGTGACAATCTACAATGTAAATAGTCATGAAAATAAAGAAAACCCATTGAATGAGAAGGTGTGTCCAAACTTTTGGCCTGTACTGTATATAGAAACGGAGATGTGTTCAACAGGAAGTGAACTCCCTTGACGTCACATAAAGCACAAGTGAAACGAACATTCTAAAACGTTTACAAATTAAAATGGATAAACATATTGAAACACACACATACAAAATGATATGGCTTTTATGAAGCCAGAACAATATATAATGGTTCCTCTGCCAAAAAAAAATATATTGTGTGGCTATTTATTTAAATTATTAAAAAAATACAACTTGGTTAAGAGATTTTAGTGTGTGTAGAAGTACTTTTGGAGCACATTCAACAGTACTGCAATAATAATGGTAACTGAGATCCATCCATCCATTTTCTACCGCTTGTCCCTTTTGGGGTCGCGGGAGCCTTTATTTATTGTTTTGGGTGTGTATATTTGAGGGACCCCTACCCCCCTCAACAAGGACAGAACCTATTTTATTGCTGTTGGTTGTGATTTTTAGTCAAGCGCAAAATGTTTCAAAATGTGTATTTATTCATTTGTATTATTTGTTTGTTTTATTTAACTTGATGTTTAAAAGTTTACATTCCAATTACAATGTTTAAAACATACGAGAGAAAACAATATTACGGTTATACTTATTATTATTACTATGTATTATTTAAAGTGAAATGAGTTATATTTATATAGCGCTTTTTTCGAGAGACTGAAAGTGCTTGAAACCCATTATCTCCATCTTCAAGCTACTTCTAAACTAGTGTGGGTGGCACTGGGAGCTGGTGGGTAAAGTGCCTTGCCCAAGGACACAACGGCAGTGACTAGGATGGTGGAATGTCAGGTTCAAACACTGATGACATCTATTAAACAGACAAGAAGCAAGGAATCTTGCAGAGACAGTTACATTTTACTCATGAGGAGAGGTATTGGGCTGTGCACTCAGCTACAGTTCCAACCTACGCTCTAAGGCAGGTCCGTGGATCGATTGGTACCGAACCGCAGAAGAAATTTAAAAAAAAATAAATAAAAATTATTATTATTATTATTATTTTTTTAATATTTCTTGTTCCTACATTATATATCAATATAGATCAATACAGTCTGCAGGGATACAGTCCGTAAGCACACATGATTGTATTTTTTAAATTAAATAAAAAAAACAAAACACCACCATACCCCCCCCTGGTCCGTGGGAAATAATTTGAAGCGTTGACCGGTCCGCAGTTACAAAAAGATTGGGGACCACTGCTCTAATGTACAGCCCACGTGCTCCTCTATTTATTTGGGAGGTCCCTGGTTACATCACTGAGGCTGCTTCTGAAGGAAGACGGGTAATTTCAGCAGCCCCAGTTAGACACAATATATGATTATTCAAAAATGGAAATCTGCTGACACTCGTGATATCGCCCTGTCTCTGCTTTGTCTGCGTCACGGTGCGTCACGGTACTCGATGTTCGCCCTTGGCAGTCAGCAGGCCGGGTCTGGACACAAACACTGATACAAGACGACTCGCAATCCAAGATTGCAAGTTGTCCCTTTGCACAGATAGAAAAGTACAACTTATACATAATTATTAAAAGCGGGATCAAACCTGAAACCCTCAACTAACCGAGCCACGGTGCCCCGTCCATCTTTTAATCAGTGGTTAATTTGGTCTGAGAAAAATGTTGACTATCATCATCATCATCATCATTTTTATTTATCTCCTTCATTGATGTGCATCTTTGATAGACAATTATACCACAATTATTCAGTTACACCGTTACACACCAATGCCTGAGAAGGAGCAGGATGAAGAAAAATCTTATATTTTCCTGCCCCCTTCACATAATACATAGTCTTACTTAATGATATGTGAACCAACAATTACATCCAAATATAACGAAAACAAAACAAAACAAAACAAAACAAAAAAACACAAGTGCAAAACTTCATGAAGTACAAACCGAACAAAAATACAAAAGAAGTAATATACAGGTACACCTCACAGGATGATACAAAACAGATACAAAACCAGGCAAAAAACAAGTAAATTAATAAATATAAAGCAAAATGTGAACACTTATGGCTGTCCATATGATTTTATTGTTCTGTCTTTATATATTTTTTTCAATTTGAATATATTTTTACAATCTTTTATCTCATTATAAAGAGAATTCCATAGTTTAACCCCCACCACTGATATACACATTTGTTTTAAAGTTGTCCTTGAATACTGATGTTGGAAATGACCTTTTCTTCTATGCTCTTCATTCTCAGAAGTGATGACAAACATTTTTTGTAAATTTGCTGGTAATGTTTTGCTTTTAGCCTTAAACATGACACATAATGTCTGTAACTTTACTAGCTCCTGTAATTTCAATAAACCTGAATTAATGAATAATATGTTAGTGTGTTCTAAGTAATCTACTTTATGAATAATCCTTATAGCTCTTTTCTGTAGTTGATACAATGCCTTTATGTTACTCTTATATGTGTTCCCCCACACTTCCACACAGTAGTTGATATATGGCAATATAAGTGCACAATACAATATACGCATTGCCCTATAATCTAACACATATTTTACCTTATTTAATATAAAAATACTCTTAGACATCTTTTTCCGCAGATGTGCAATATGAGATTTCCATGTCAGACCGTCATCCAGTATCACTCCTAAAAATCTAAGTTCAGAAACCCTTTCAATATCTATTCCATTTATTGACAATTTGATCGTTTCCTCCCTTTTCCTCTTACAAAAAATCATGAACTTTGTTTTTTCTACATTTAATGATAATTTATTGGCATCAAACCATCTCTTAAGTTTAATCATTTCCTGTTCAATAATTTTTGATAATGCTTTTAAGTCGTGTCCCGAACTATAAAAGTTGGTGTCGTCCGCAAATAATACAAATTTCAATAACTTTGATACCTCACATATATCATTAATATATAAAATAAACAATTTTGGTCCCAAAACCGAACCTTGTGGAATTCCACATTCAATCCTCATTTGTTCAGATGTATTACCCATAAAATCCACAAACTCTTGTCTATTATCTAAATAACTTCTTAGCCAGTCTAAAACTACTCCTCTCACACCAAATGAATACAACTTGGACAATAATATAGAATGATCTATAGTATCAAATGCTTTTTTAAGATCGATAAATACCCCTATAGTGTATTTCTTATTATCAGTTGCTGTTGCTATATCCTCAATTATATTCATTACAGCTGAAGCAGTGGATCTATTGGTCCGGAATCCATACTGGCTCTCACTCAACAGCATGTTCTTTTCAATAAAACTATCTAATTTTTTTACAAATATTTTTTCAATTATTTTAGAAAATTGTGACAGTAGTGACACTGGTCTGTAATTAGTGAATCTATGTTTATCTCCCGTTTTAAAGAGTGGAATTACCTTTGCTACCTTCATTTTATTTGGAAAGGTCCCTGTTTGAAAAGAAAGATTAAAAATATAACAAAGAGGTTTGATGATACAGTCAATAGTCTTTTTTACAATTATCATGTCTATACCATCACTGTCTGTTGATGTCTTATTTTTCAGTTTTGTTACCACCGATACAATTTCATTTTCACTAACATCTCCTAGAAGCATGGACTGTAGCACTTTGCTTCCCCCTCTCCATCCACTCTGTATATCTTTATGTTCTCCAATACTCTCTGCCAATTTGGGTCCAACATTCACAAAAAAAGAATTGAATCCGTTTGCCACTTCATTCATATTTGTTATCATCTTATTATCCTCATTGATAAAATGGCTTGGTGGGTTTGTAGGCCCAGATGTTTTTCCTATTACCTTGTTCAGAATATTCCAAGTTCCTTTGATATTGTTTTTATTTTTTTCTAGTAAATTATTATAATATTCTCTTTTTGCTTGTCTCATTATTGTTATCAATTTGTTTTTGTAAACCTTATATTTTGTTTCAGCATCCTTTGTTTTTACTTTTATGAAATCTCTATAAAGTTTGTTTTTCTTTTTACAAGCATTCTGTAGTCCCTTTATAATCCAAGGCTTTTTATTGTAGCTGTCTCTTTGTTTCCATACATTCGGACAATGCTTTTCATACAATGATAAATATATATTAAGAAAAGCCTCATATGCAGCATTTGCTTCTCCCCCATACACCTCATTCCAGTCTGTTTCAAATAAGTCCTTCCTAAACCTATTTATTGCCTCTTCAGTTCTTTTCCTTACATATCTATGAGTTTTTTCCTCCCTCTTTTTATCAATTGGACAGTCATAAGTAAGAAACACAGGTAAGTGGTCACTTATATCATTAATTACTAGTCCACTTTTTATATTATTTTTTATGTCATTTATAAAGATGTGATCAATTAACGTTGCACAATTTGTCGTTATTCTACTGGGTTTGGTGATCAATGGATAAAGCCCTCTACTATATACCACATCCAAGAAGTCTCTTGTTGATTTATTTCTGGGTGAGCTTAGCAGGTCTATGTTATAGTCGCCACACATGACAAATGTTTTATTTTCCTTCACCTTACACAATAATTCTTCCAAACTATCATTAAATGCTTCTACTTTAGACCCAGGTGTCCTATACATACACGTAACAATAACATTTCTCTTCTTTTCTATTTCTACCTCTACAGTTACACATTCAAATAAATCATCAATTACCACTGTCATACATTCCACAGGTCTACATTTCAATTCACAGTCAACAAACAGGGCCACACCTCCTCCCTTCTTGTTTCTTCTACTACAGTGATACAACTCATACCCGTCAATGGAGAAATCGATACCTCTGTCTTTATCGATCCATGTTTCAGAAAGTGCTATTATTTTGAATTTGCCATTTAGAGTCTTCAGGTATTCGTCAATCTTTGAGAAATTTGCATATAAGCTTCTACAGTTGAAATGTATTAAAGAAAATGTATTATCTAAACTAACATTGTCATTGAATTGTTCCTCTGTGTAGTAGTCACATGTAGCATTGATTGAGTTGAACAGATGGTTTTCTGGGTCAACATCATTTTCAAAGTCATACAGTTTATAGTCCATGTATTCAGCTCTTAGAAACTTTTGATTCTCAGTTGTCTCACCTTCTCGCTGCGTAGCCTTCCCCGTCTCCAGCCAAGGATGAGCCGTGTCAGTCATAAGTCTAGCAGGTCTCATCTATATTGATCCAAGTCGCGGAGCTCTCGGATCATGACAACTTTGGCTTCTTCATATGGTCCATTTAGCCGAATCATGATTTTGCAGTTCCGTGTCCATGTTGCTTGTATCTTGTTTTCTTTTCTGAGGATGCGTGCTTGTCTTGCAATGTCAGCGTTCTTCTTGGTAAGATGTTCATTGATGTAAACCCCAGTTCCCTTCAGCTTCCTTCCCTGCCGTAGTAACTCCGTCTTGTGTTTCCGATTTACAAACCGGATCACAATGGCTGGGTTGGTTCTGCTGTCCTTCCTGGGGATAGTATGGCACGCTGAAATGCTGCCACTTTGAAGAGTCATGTTCTTACTGGAAAAAAAGTTAATTACTTGCCGTTCAAGTGTCACAAGTTCGTCTGCCGGGGCTTCGGCGTCCTTGTCAGCGTCCCTGATAATATCGTTTGTTGGCAATAATTTGTAGGTCAATGTATTGTGTATTATGGTATGCGCCCAGGCCTAGATATGACACACGGGACCTAACTGAGAGTGAAAATATGTAGAGTCTGGGAACGTTTCCTCTTATTCTTATGATTACCTTGCTCATTTTGCAAAGCAGGTCTTGTTTTCATGACACTACATCTGTGATACGGGAGCATTTTAAAGCAGAAGGATGTAAGACCATCTGGAGGATGCGGTCTCAACTCTGTAAGATAGTTACCTTGCTAGCTAGCTCAGAGGTGTGACAGCAAGCTGGGTGGAAAATAGATTTAGCTATCATTTTAGCCGAAGTCCGCCAGCTAAACTTTGACTAAATCAATTCAAAGACTTTTTGAAGCAGCGCAATTAGGAAAGAAACAATAACAAATGAGCCAATCACACACACACTTTTTAGGTACCAATGCACCAATATCATATACGATTAAACATATAATCTATTAGATGAAGCTAAAATGTAAAAAAAACAAAACTAAAATGTTAAGAATGAATCAACGATACAGTTCTATACATGGAGTCTATTAGGGTTGTCCTGATACCAATATTTTGGTACTGGCACCAAAATGTATTTCGATACTTTTCTGAATAAAAGATGCCACAAAAAACTTGCATTATTGGCTTTATTTTGACAACATTAAATATCTGTTTCTTATTGCAATCCAAAAACAATTTAGTCCTTAAATAAAATAGTGAACATACTAGACAACTTGTCTTTTAGTAGTAAGTAAACAAACAAAGACTCCTAATTAGTCTGCTGACGTATGCAGTAACATATTGTGTCATTTATACACCTATTATTTTGTACACATCATGAGGGACAAACTGTAAAAAATATTATTAATCTACTTCTTCATTTACTGTTAATATCTGCTTATTTTCTGTTTCAACATGTTCTATCTACACTTCTGTAAATATGTAATAATCACTTATTCTTCTCTTCTTTGATACTTTACATTAGTTTTGGAGGATACCACACATTTAGGTATGGATCCGATACCAAGTAGTTACAGGATCATACATTGGTCATAATTTAAGTTCTCATGTGTCCAGGGACGTATTTCCTGAGTTTATGAAGATAATATGAATTTAAAAGAAAAAAGATTTTGTGACGATAAAAAATATCGATGTAATCATAGTAGTATCGACTAGATACGCTCTTGTACTTGGTATCATTACAGTGGATGTCAGGTGTAGATCCACCCATGGCATTTGTTTACATTGTGACGCCGGTGAGCTATTGTATCCTCCTACGGTGTGTAGTGAAGCATGTTTAGCTATTCCTCATCCTGCAGTGATAATAATACTTGTAAGAAACTCACTTTATTAGTGATTTAGAAGTAGCTAAAACACTGCAGACTGCGGATGGATGTTAGCTGCTAGCTAGCTAACCATGTCTTAAAGCACCTCTTCCTGAGGGTGTTTCAGTGTTATAACTTCACCTTTATCTTTACTTTTTACACCAAAATGGGTCATTCTCCCTTTTCTGTCTACACACTGTGTCTGCTTGTAAGTACTCTGTGTGCGCGCGCTGCCGAACATGCTCCTCTGCTCGTAAAACCAACAATGTCACGACGTGACGACGACGCGCCGTCTTGCCTGTAAAAAAAAAAAAAATGGCGAACCGGTACTTTTCAAACAGAGTATAGAACCGTTTTTGATTCATTAGTACCGCGATACTATACTTGTACCGATTTACCGTACAACCCTAGATTCTATTAGATTGCTATTAGAGTTAATAATCAATAATATACCACTGTGCAGCTTTTTAAACACATCATCACAAAATGCTTGTTTCTTCTTCAGAAGTATCTCACAGTGATCGTATATTATACAGCCGATGTTTAGATG
>NC_084752.1:45314659-45374659 GCF_033978785.1 Entelurus aequoreus | reverse complement strand
GGGTAAAGCTATTGTTTTCTTCTTTATTCTCTGTTGGAACTCTGCTGGCACTCAAGGTTATTTTGCTCCAGCCTCCTCTGAGGTATGAAGCCGTGTGATCTGATGCCAAACGTACACTGACGCTCACATTCACACAGTTTACTTTTTTGGTATGTGAGGTAGGGCTAGACGATAATGGCAAAAATACAATTCTCCATTATTTTGATAAATATTAAATAATAGGGATGTCCGATAATGGCTTTTTGCCGATATCCAATATTCCGATATTGTCCAACTCTTTAATTACCGATACCGATATCAACCGATACCGATACTGATATATACAGTTGTGGAACTAACACATTATTATGCCTAATTTGGACAACCAGGTATGGTGAAGATAAGGTCCTTTTTTTTTTAAATTAATAAAATAAAATAAGATAAATAAATTAAAAACATTTTCTTGAATAAAAAAGAAAGTAAAACAATATAAAAACAGTTACATAGAAACTAGTAATTAATGAAAATTAGTAAAATGAAGTGTTAAAGGTTAGTACTATTAGTGGAGCAGCAGCACGCACACTCATGTGTGCTTACGGACTGTATCCCTTGCAGACTGTATTGATATATATTGATATATAATGTAGGACCCACAATATTAATAACAGAAGGAAACAACCCTTTTGTGTGAATGTGTAAATGGGTGTGGGAGGTTTTTTGGGTTGGTGCACTATCTTGTGTTTTTTATGTTGATTTAATTAAAAAAAAAAAAAAAAAACAACAAAAAAACCTGATACCGATAATAAAAAAACCGATACCGATAATTTCCGATATTACATTTTAAAGCATTTATCGGCCGATAATATCGGCCGGCCGATATTATCGGACATCTCTATTAAATAACGAACGCCGAAAGCATCTCTTTGGAGGTGATAAGGGCACGTCCGACCAGCAGGAGGCCACCAAGAAGGCCCAGGACACGTTGGGGTGGGGGGGGGGGGGACCATCCCTGGGGATCCTGGACAAAGTGACTGGGGAGAAGAAAGTCTGGGCTTCTCCGCTTAGGTTGCTGCCCCCGCGACCTGACCTCGGATAAGAGGAAGAAGATGGATGGATGGATTGAATAACACGATCATTCACCAGTTTGAAAACACGAGTATTTATAATGCCACCAAAGCTCAACTTTAAATACAAGGATATAAGTGAGTAATAAATAAGTAAACGTTATGTAATTATAATCAATAATAGTAAAAACAATACATTTTAATGACAACATGAAACATGAAAAACATGAAACATAAATTAAAATTTGTTTTATCAGTTACATTTTTTTAAATAATGCTTTATTACCTTTTACACATTACCACCATATAGTGTGTGCTTTTTGTGTCATTTGAAATTGTATTAAATGCAAAAATCCATACATTAATTGGTGTAATACATCTCAGTGTTTTAAGTCAAAGCATGAATGTATAAATGTATCAATACGCGCTTTAAGCCCATTAAACATTATGTGTAAGGTATTTTCTTTAAACCTTTATTTTGTTAGCACCGTCAGATCAGCTGTTGTGCTCAGCGCTGTTATTGTGAAGAGGAAAGTGCGCTGCTGTTCTGAACTCGACCAGTTTGTAGATAAAAAAAGAACAACTGCCGTCCAGTTTGTACATTGATCTTACATCCATGATGTCGTTCACAACAACACAAGCAGATGAGATGTGTTATGGGTGTATGATTGTTTGTACATTGATCTTACATCCATGATGTCGTTCACAACAACACAAGCAGATGAGATGTGTTATGGGTGTGTGATTGTTTGTACATTGATCTTACATCCATGATGTCGTTCACAACAACACAAGCAGATGAGATGTGTTATGGGTGTGTGATTGTTTGTACATTGATCTTACATCCATGATGTCGTTCACAACAACACAAGCAGATGCCATGTAGTTGGGTCAACTAAGACATTTCCGTGACCGTGGAGAGGAAAGGTCCGTTCCTCAATACATTTGTCATCTAGGAGGGTTACTAAAATGGCCGGGATGTATTTTCGAAATGGCGGGCAAACTTCGCGAGAGCCCAAAATCCAAGATGGCCACAGTGGTAATTAACTTTTGAATGGTTTGACCTACAATGATGCACAATGCATGATTTCAGAGCTTATTTTGGTCAAGGAATACATATTTGGTGGTTATGTAATGATATGACCTATTTTTGATCTTCAAATCCAAGATGACTGCCAGTTTTGAGCTTAAAATTGTGTTTTTTTAAATTTTCTTATGAATACCCCTGTGTGTTATTGGCCCCAAATGCAAGGTTGTCTGACTGTGCTTTGTCGGACCTCTCATCTTAGACCTGTCCGGTTTGGTAAACCTGCTAGGAGTTTCCTCCTACTGGCATATAGCTCTCAGGGTTCACTGAGGTACTCAAGCTCAAGGTGAACAGTCAAAAGGGAGTTTTTTTTTATTCTTCTTTTTTTTGTAATTTTTTTTCCTCCCAGAAATACAACAATAAACAGCCTAACGGCCTTAAGGGCAGATTTGAAGGCAGCGGCATCTCTCTCTGGCTAACACAGCAACTGAACCATATACTGTCAAACTGAAACTATAATTTCATATATCAAAGATATTGTAAAAATAAAAGGAAATAAGGTGGAGAGCAAAGGCTGGTAGAAAACACTACAGAAACAAAGAGTAGGGGTGGATGTAAATAAAGCTAAGAAAACAATATAGGCTAATGTAACAACTTGTTGATGTTTCTTGAGAACCGGAGGCATAATCACTATTCTTCATCAGAATCTGTTGATTCTCCACACTGACTCCATTCATCATAACTGCTGCTCTCATTTGGGCAGTCATGAGATATGAGCTGCTGAGGCAAGGGAGGAAGGGTATGACACACTGGCCGCTAGTTCCCAGCCATGGCCAATGGGGGAAGGCTGTAATGGAGCTGGCAATATGTGATCTAGTTTGTTCTTTCCACATGAAGATCCAAAGAGTTCTCATCAGGTGGGAGACCAATCGTACTCTTCTTCTTCAATTTGTGCCACTTTGAAGCTCGAGCCTGAACACACGTAACATCTGCGCTCTCTGCGTAAACAATCGAGAGGACAAATGCTAACTCCAGACTCTCACCCACTCGTACCAGGAGCTCTCTTGCCTCAGGAACAACCATCACCTTCTCCAACACCTTCTTCTTTCCATGCCCATAGAAGCCTGAGGTGTGGTCACTGCCGGTGATCACATGGAGAGGTATGACGATATCTGCAACCTCTTCAGACAGCATGGATCAGTGGATCACCTCTGATTTGTTGGGATACATAAGCTGCTTGAACAAATACATCTGTGTGTCCGCAGTCTAAAACAACAGGTCTAGTGCAGAGAGCAGCATTGTGTCTGCCTCTGGATGTTTGAAGACATAGTCTCCATTAGCCATGCCAGTGCTGAGGTTGGTTGGCACCTCACCCTCACAGTATATATCACATCACCCTGCACTTGACCAGCTGGTTTTCTCAGCTCTTCTTTCACAACTGTTTGCAGTCTGACCTTGTTTCCTGAGTTGACTATGAGTTCACTGAATTCAGACACACCTGGGAACCGGTCTTGGGGTTTCGGGATAACATTTGAGACGTGTGGATGTTTTGCTGCTCGACAATCATGTTCATCATCTTTGATGTTGAAAGGAAGGTCATACTTGTCATTGATGAGAATGAGGAGGTAAGCATTGGCCTGGCGTGAGAAGGTGATTGCGCAGATTTTATACAGGTAGTCAATCCAGCAGTACTCTGAACCATCCCGCTTCCTAGCCTCCCGATCCTCAGGTGTGGGGGTGGCAAGCCGCCATATCAGACCCATGTCTACAAGGAACTGGTTCTAGGGTGAAAAGCTTTAGCAACTTGCTCTTCAGTCTTGCGAATAGACCCATCTATATTGAAGAGTGAAAGGCACTCCTCTGTCACTCTTCTCTCAAGGGCTGATTCAAGTTGTATCATACCAGATCCCTCTGCTAGATCCATCAGGGCAGCTAGTCCTGTGTACGATTTGTGCTTTTCTGTCTACACAGTGTCTGCTTATAAGTACTCTGTGTGTGTGCGCTGCCGAACATGCTCCTCTGCTCATGACAACACGCTGTCATGCCCGTTAAAATAAAGGGAGGGAGGGGGTTGGGGGGGACCGGTACTTTTTAAAGGTGGTATAGCACCGAATATCATTCATTAGTATCGCGGTACTATACTAGTATTGGTATACCGTACAACCCTAATACAAACATGTACTTTAAGTGTAAAGAATAGTGCAAATATTAAAACAAACAACTTACAGTTGAGTGTCTTTAGAGTGACAATGTAAACATCCAGTTTAAAAACAATAATGTTCACTTAAGTGTCTTTCAACTTTTACTTTCTGAGAAGCTATGTCCTCCACAGTGGACATGTTTACATCAGTTTGGAAAATGCTATTTCTCAGATTAACAATTTAACTATTAATAATGTAAATACCTCACAAACTGATGTTTTAGCTTCGCTGGCTTCAAATATATTTTCTGGGTGACGATCAATGACTTGTCCAGGATGTACGGTTCCTTCCATCCGAGTGCAGCTGGATAGGCCCGCCACATCCAGAGAGACAAGAAGTTGAAAATGGATTGAGGATTTACCCTCCATCCATCCATCCATCCATTTCCTTCCACTTGTCTTTGACTTTGAAACCCAAATACCGTGGTATCAACAATACCGTTACACCCGTACTATTTATACTACTAACTTACTCTCTACTTATCACAATGTTTTTATTTTTTTAATACGAAATACTGATATCAGATGTGTATATATTGTAGGGCTGTGAATGTTTGGGCACCACACGATTCAATACCATTCTTAGGGGGTAACGATTTGATTCAGAATCGATTCTCCATTCAAAACGATTTTTGATTCAAAATCACTACTTTTTAGTAACATTGAGTGCCAGTTCTATGATTGACTGCATTCCTCCATAAAATAGATGATCTACTCTGATCCATTTTTATCCCACTTAAAAGAAAACTGTTTTTTTTGTTTGTTTTTTTTTATAAATAAAATGCTTCCCAAACCTTTTAATAAAGTCAAATACAAATAAGGCAATAATAGAAATATCCAACACTTGTATTTTCTAAAGTAAATATGCAGATATGGGCATCTACATCAAAGATATGATTTGCCCGAGTGGCTGGACAGGACAGATTAAAAACTTTTTTTTTTTAATTAAAAATTGTTTTTTGATTTTTTTTAGTCCAAATAAGGATTGCAATTAGGGATGTCCGATAATGGCTTTTTGCCGATATCCGATATTCCGATATTGTCCAACTCTTTAATTACCGATACCGATATCAACCGATACCGATATCAACCGATATATGCAGTCGTGGAATTAACACATTATTACGCCTAATTTGGACACCCATGTATGGTGAAGATAAGGTACTTTTTAAAAATAAGAATAAAATAAGATAACTAAATTAAAAACATTTTCTTGAATAAAAAAGAAAGTAAAACAATATAAAAACAGTTACATAGAAACTAGTAATTAATGAAAATGAGTAAAATGAAGTGTTAAAGGTTAGTACTATTAGTGGAGCAGCAGCACGCACAATCATGTGTGCTTACGGACTGTATCCCTTGCAGACTGTATTGATATATATTGATATATAATGTAGGAACCAGAATATTGATAACAGAAAGAAATGGGGGGAGGGAGGTTTTTTGGGTTGGTGCACTAATTGTAAGTGTATCTTGTGTTTTTTATGTTGATTTAATAAAAATAAAAAAAAAACGATACAGATAATAAAAAACTGATACCGATAATTTCCGATATTACATTTTAACGCATTTATCGGCTGAGGCCGATATTATCGGACATCCCTAATTGCAATTAATCAGTTTTTTTTTTACCAACCCTAATATATTGTATCTGCTGATGTATTTTTGTTGTAGTTGTAAAAAAAATCGGCCGATATCAATTTACAGTACAGGCCAAAAGTTTAGACACACCTTCTCCTCATTCAATGCATTTTCTTTACTTTATTGACTATTTACACTGTAGATTGTCACATCAAAACTATGAATGAACACATGTGGAGTTATGTACTTAACAAAAAAAAAGGTGAAAACATGTTTTATATTCTAGTTCAGGGGTCACCAACGCGGTGCCCGCGGGCACCAGGTAGCCCGTAAGGACCAGATGAGTAGCCCGCCGGCCTGTTCTAAAAATAGCTCAAATAGCAGCACTTACCAGTGAGCTGCATCTATTTTTTAAATTGTATTTATTTACTAGCAAGCTGGTCTCGCTTTGCCCGACATTTTTAATTCTAAGAGAGACAAAACTCAAATAGAATTTGAAAATCCAAGAAAATATTTTAAAGACTTGGTCTTCACTTGTTTAAATAAATTCATTCATTTTTTTACTTTGCTTCTTATAACTTTCAGAAAGACAATTTTAGAGAAAAAATACAACCTTCAAAATGATTTTAGGATTTTTAAACACATATACCTTTTTACCTTTTAAATTCCTTCCTTTTCTTTCCTGACAATTTAAATCAATGTTCAAGTAAAAAAATGTTTTATTGTAAAGAATAATAAATCAATTTTAATTTAATTCTTCATTTTAGCTTCTATTTTTCCGACGAAGAATATTCGTGAAATATTTCTTCAAACTTATTATGATTAAAATTCAAAAAAATTATTCTGGCAAATCCAGAAAATCTGTAGAATCAAATTTAAATCTTATTTCAAAGTCTTTTGAATTTTTAAAAAAATTTTTTGTTCTGGAAAATCTAGAAAAAATAGTCATTTGTCTTTGTTAGAAATATAGCTTGGTCCAATTTGCTATATACTCTAACAAAGTGTAGATTGGATTTTAACCTATTTAAAACATGTCATCAAAATTCTAAAATTAATCTTAATCAGGAAAAATTACTAATGATGTTCCATAAATTATTTTTTTAAGTTTTTCTCTTCTTTTTTTCGGTTGAATTTTGAATTTTAAAGAGTCGAAATTGAAGACAAACTATGTTTCAAAATTTCATTGTAATTTTTTTCGTGTTTTCTCCTCTTTTAAACCGTTCAATTAAGTGTAAATATCATTAATTATTAATAATAACATAGAGTTAAAAGTAAATTGAGCAAATTGGTTATTTCTGGCAATTTATTTAAGTGTGTATCAAACTGGTAGCCCTTCGCATTAATCAGTACCCAAGAAGTAGCTCTTGCTTTCAAAAAGGTTGGTGACCCCTGTTCTAGTTTCTTCAAAATAGCCACGCTTTGCTCTGATTACTGCTTTGCACACTCTTGGCATTCTCTCCATGAGCTGCAAGCACACCTGTGAAGTGAAAACCATTTCAGGTGACTCATTCTTGCCAAGCCCTGCAATGAGGTGGCGACTTGTCCAGGGTGTACCCCGCCTTCCGCCCGATTGTAGCTGAGATAGGCTCCAGCGCCCCCCGTTACCCTGTAGGGAATAAGCGGTAGAAAATGGATGGATGGACCTCTTGCCAAATGCCAAATATCGTTCGGTGGCGATTAAAACCTTATTGGAGCGACCTGCTGGTGTTAATGTGTCATGTTTATATTTTTGATGTTGAGAGTTCCCATGTTCGTGAACATACCGTGATTGATGTGGAATAAGGAAATGTTGTGTGAGAGAAAAAGACAGAGAGGAAGAATATGTCGGAATTATGTGTGCACTATTTGCATGCAGGCGAGACACGAAATGAATGAATGAAGGGTTGAAGGCTCAATCTAAAAGTTTGTCAATGGAAAAGTTTGCAAATAGAGGGGTTTGTAAATGGAGGTTCCACTGTATAAATACAGTGCAACACATTTTCATTAATTTAATGAAAATATATGTTTTCTGCTTTCCTTTGCAGCATGTCAAGACCTTCTCCTCCTCAGACAGCTTAGCGAAGGTCCAGGAGGTAGCAAGCTGGCTTTTGGAAATGAACCAGGATCTGCTGTCGGGGGGCAGCAGCAGCAGGCGGAGTCGGGGGCCGGGGGGTCCGGCGGTGAGAGGTAACGCCTCCTCCACGGCCCGGGCACCGCAGCAGCAGCAGGCGGCGGCGGCGGAGGAGGCCGACGAGGATGAGCACATGAACCGGGTGGTGGAGGAGGCGGAGCAGCTGCGACCGAGGGTGAGGGTTAGTCGCGTCGCATGCAGCTGATTTCTCCTCCAATGGGACTTTTCAACATTCCTTGTCTTTCCGCGTCTCGGCAGCCCGAGGCGTCGCAGGTGGACGTCGACAGGGGACAAGCGTGGGCGCCCAGCGAGTCGGGGGCCAGCAACGGCCCCGGGGGGGACGAGGAGGGCCCCCCCAACAAGGTGAACAGAGGCGAGAAAGGAGCCAGGTGGCCGTGGAGGGCGGAGCAGAGGCTGCTGGAGGACAACGAAGAGGAGGAGGAGGAGGAAGAGGAGGAGAACAACAACAGTAGCACCCAGCACGAGGAGGAGGAGGAAGAGGAGGAGAGGACAGAAGGGGTGGAGGAGCAGAGGAGGAGGGAGGAGGAGGATGGAGACGAGGAGGAGATGGACCAGGACAGCGATGATTTTGAACACTCGGCCGAGAGTGGGCGGGAGGAGGAGGAGGAGGAAGAAGACGAAGAGGAGGAGGAGGAAGAAGAGGAAGGAGAGGAAAGGCTGATGTCTCCGTCCCTCAGGAACAATGCCTCGGTCCTCACCAACAATCTGGACTCGGGCTGCACACACCAAAGCTCTTCCAACAAAAAGGTAAGCTTTGCTTGGAACTCAAAACACTAAAGGACTTTTTCTGCAGGAAGTTGGAGCTGCAGCACTGTGGGTCACTTTGTTGAAACAGTGGCGCCCTCTGCTGGACACTAGGCCTTTCTACAGCTAGATACAACTCCTGTCAATGGTTTCATAACATATACAAGTAAACAAATATGCCTAAAGAATGCTTGCAAAATAGGTCCAATTGGGACAAGCGGTAGAAAATGGATGGATGGTAACGAGCAGCCGAGACAGGTGGGCATGTAATTGAGAGTTTTGCATCGTTATTTCAATGACATGTTATTCTTTTATCACTGTTGCCTGTATGTGGTCTTAGGAGTTGACAAGGCCATGCAGGAGGGCCTGCTGGGCTTTAATAAGAAAAGAAGGGCTAAAAATGGGCTTAAAGGGTCTTATATGATTTTTCGTCTACTTGTAAAACATTTCCTTGTGGTCTACATCAGTGGTCCCCGACCACCGGGCCGCGGACCGGACCGATTGGTACCGGGCCGCACAAGAAATAAAAATAAATAAATAAATAAATAAAAATATATATATATATTTTTTTTTTAATTAAATCAACATAAAAAACACAGTATATACATTATATATCAATATAGATCAATACAGTCTTCAGGGATACAGTCCGTAAGCACACATGATTGTATTTCTTTATGAAAAAAAAAACATTTTTAAAAAATCCACCGATCCCCCGTCTTCTCCCCAACAACCATGTTGCAGTTTTTAACCCTTCCATAGCGAGTTTACTGCCAGATACGAGTTAGAACTATACACTACTTTGTATTACAAACGGAAACAGCAGAGGACGCATGTGCATGTACGAGCCAGTCTGCCCCACAGGGATGGAGAAAGGAAGGATTACAAAATCAAACTACAATGGCGGACAATCTCTTGGAGTAAAACTTGACCAACCATTGGTACTTTAACTTAACTTGAACATATACGGAGACATCCGCTGGCGTCACCAACGCGAAAAACCTCACAAATCGTGTAAATTCCAAACGGCTCGTTTAAAAGGAAGTATAAAGAAATGCTAAATTGTTTCATGAATACCTTCAAACTTCCGGGACTCATGCAGATCCCAAATACACCAACACAGGCACCAATAGATAAGAAAAGTTGCTTTTGCATAGTGTGGCCCCTTGAAGAGATTGACAATCCATGAATATACAAGCTAGGTAGGTGTCTGGAATGAGAAGTTGATTTAATTGTAATTGCCAGACCAACATAGGTGGTCAGGGTGAGTAGGTTGTCGTGATTGACAAAAATAATACAACTATTAAGTGAATATAAATGTTTGTCTATTAAACTGTGTTGTATTTTCTATATGTTTTAAAAAAAAATCATTTACTTGAGTGAAAATCCCAAAATTTGCTCACAAACCGATTAAGGCTCAGCGCGTGTTTCCACTTCAGCGTGTGGAAGAGGGCGTGGCTTACTGATAGTTGCTAAAATAATGAGTGCAGATACATTTTTACACCACGAATCGCCAGTTTGTACATCGTAGCATCTGCAGTCTGTTTTATTGTAAGTGTGACATCATTATCCATCATAATTTGACTCTAAAACAGAGAAGCTGGAGGCTGATTATTCATATCAAACATGGCTTTTGTATCACGGGAAGCCAGCATTTTGGGGGTTTTGTGTAAGATTGCAACAACATTGTTTTACTGCTTTGAATGGAATGGGATGATTATATATCTAAGATCAAATACTTCTATAAACTGGACTTTAAAACAAAATGAATGTGATTATACAAAGTATGTTGTCATGGATGATAAAGAGTGCTGCTTCAGATAATACAAATACAGAAAGCTAAGAAACAAATATTTTAAGTATTTTATTAAAGCAGAGGAAATCGAGGAGTAATTGATAACAACTTTATAAAATACTTTTTGGTACCTTCTTTCATATCATAACGTTTTTATGACAGTGAATTACTATATCCTTATTAGGACTGCAACAACTAATCGATTAAATCGATTAAAATCGATTATAAAAATAGTTGCCGATTAATTTAGTCATCGATTCGTTGGATCTATGCTATGCGCATGCGCAGAGGCTTTAAAAAATAAAAATAATAATTTTTTTTATTTTTTTTATTTTTTATTTTATTTTATTTTTTAATAAATCTTTATTTATTAACTGCAACATTTACAAACAGCTGAGAAACAATAATCAAAATAAATATGGTGCCAGTATGCTGGTTTTTTTCAATAAAATACTGGAAAGGATAGAAATGTAGTTTGTCTCTTTTATCCGATTATTAATCGATTAATCGAAGTAATAATCGACAGATTAATCGATTATCGAATTAATCGTTAGTTGCAGCCCTAATCCTTATTATTATTTTAATGTGCAATCTGTGTTAACAATGAATAGAGCAGGGGTGCTCATTACGTGGACCGCGAGCTACGGGTGGATGGGGAAGGGTGTGTCAGTCCATCGCCAGCCAGGCTTGGGTCACTTGATTGACATTCACGGCACCCGAGGGTCTTGTGAGATGACGCTGGCTGCTGCCAGATCATTATTAAGAAAAAATGACCGACAGGAAGGCCAGAAACACTTTTTTATTCCAACAGACTCTTGCGCTGTACCTGCTGTCAAAACTCTAAACACTGACTTCACAATAAAAATGCTGCTCCATCCTGCCTGCGCTAACAAAATAAGAGTCTCAGGAAGCTGGCGCGCACAAGCTAGCAAGCTACAGAGTTTGCCGCCAATGTATTTCTTGTAAAGTGCATAAAAAGGAGAATGGAAGCTGGACAAATAAGATGGCAAAAAGCAAGCACTGTCATGTGGTATTGGACAGAAAGGAGGACTTCATTGTAAAATGTGGAGGTTATCATCACTACTGTCTGATTCCAATCAATGCAAGTCATCACAATCAGTGTTTCGCACACATTGATTTTTTTGTTGCGGCCCGCCACGAAAGAATTAAGGCCGCCACAAAAAAAATAAAAAATAAAAAATAAAAATTATTTTTTTAAAATTGTATTTTTATTTTTATTATTTTTATTATTATTATTATTTTTTTGTGTCCTGTCAAGCTTCTCAGGCAAATCATATAGTTGATGTAGATGCCCACATCGGCTGTTCAGATTTACTTTACAAAAGAGAAGTGTAGGATCAAGATTTTTGGAGCTCTTTGTTCAGTGGATCAGATGTTTGATGAAGCTTTGTGTCTATCTACCACCACTACTGTTTTCTGTTTATTTGTTACTGACTGTGGCAGGACACCTCTGCTGCTGTTTCACTTTATGTTGCTGGTAAATAATATAGTTGTAGTAGTAGGCTAAAGTTAAATTATTTAGTATGCACTAATTAAAGGGGCAGAGCTTTAAGAGACATTTTAGCTTTTATATTTGTATAAGATATATTTTTTGTAAGAACCACAATTAATACATATATTTCAGTGAATAACTTATTGTTCAAATCTGTATATAAATATGTACATAAAGTGTTGTAATTATATTGTAAAATGGATGGATGGACGTTTAAAACAAAACTGTTATTAATTAGTAAGTATACATTTTTTGAGTCTTTTTAGAGAAAATCATGTCATTGTAGTAAATTATGCAAATTACTCGATGATGTCATGGTGACCACGCCCATAACCACGCCCCCACCTCCGCAGGTATCTTGGCAGTTTATGGGGAAACACTGACAATCATACATTCTTGTCTTCATAAAACAAAGGAATCTATATGTTAAATATGCTCATATTTTGTACACCTTTTAACATGTGAACAAAAATGGCAAAATAAATAAATACATGTAAATGATATATATAAATACGAGGTAGATCCTCTCGACTTGGTCATTGAAAAAGTAGCTCTCCTGCTGAAAAAGTGTGGGCACCTCTGGAAAAGAGGATATTAATTTAAGTAAAACAAACAAACTTAAAACTTCTTATGGTATAAAGCAGGGGTCACCAACGCGGTGCCCGCGGGCACCAGGTAGCCCGTAAGGACCAGATGAGTAGCCCGCTGGCCTGTTCTAAAAATAGCTCAAATAGCAGCACTTACCAGTGAGCTGCCTCTATTTTTTAAATTGTATTTATTTACTAGCAAGCTGGTCTCGCTTTGCCCGACATTTTTAATTCTAAGAGAGACAAAACTCAAATAGAATTTGAAAATCCAAGAAAATATTTTAAAGAATTGGTCTTCACTTGTTTAAATAAGTTCATTATTTTTTTTTACTTTGCTTCTTATAACTTTCAGAAAGACAATTCTAGAGAAAAAAATACAACCTTAAAAATGATTTTAGGATTTTTAAACACGTGGGCTCTGTACCGAGGATGTCGTTGTGGCTTGTACAGCCCTTTGAGACACTTGTGATTTAGGGCTATATAAATAAAAATTGATTGATTGATTGATTGATATACCTTTTTACCTTTTGAATTCCTTCCTCTTCTTTCCTGACAATTTAAATCAATGTTCAAGTAAATTAATTTTTTTTATTGTAAAGAATAATAAATACATTTTAATTTAATTCTTCATTTTAGCTTCTGTTTTTTCGACGAAGAATATTTGTGAAATATTTCTTCAAACGTATTATGATTAAAATTCAAAAAAATTATTCTGGCAAATCTAGAAAATCTGTAGAATCAAATTTAAATCTTATTTCAAAGTCTTTTGAATTTCTTTTAAAATTTTTGTTCTGGAAAATCTAGAAGAAATAATGATTTGTCTTTGTTAGAAATATAGCTTGGTCCAATTTGTTATATATTCTAACAAAGTGTGGATTGGATTTTAACCTATTTAAAACATGTCATCAAAATTCTGAAATTAATCGTAATCAGGGAAAAATTACTAATGATGTTCCATAAATTCTTTTTTAAATTTTTTCAAAAAGATTCGAATTAGCTAGTTTTTCTCTTCTTTTTTTCGGTAGAATTTTGAATTTTAAAGAGTCGAAATTGAAGATAAACTATGTTTCAAAATTTAATTGTCATTTGTTTCGTGTTTTCTCCTCTTTTAAACCGTTCAATTAAGTGTAAATATCATTAATTATTAATAATAACATAGAGTTAAATGTAAATTTGGCTTTTTCTGGCAATTTATTTAAGTGTGTATCAAACTGGTAGCCCTTCGCATTAATCAGTACCCAAGAAGTAGCTCTTGCTTTCAAAAAGGTTGCTGACCCCTGGTATAAAGGTTAGCGCACGTCACTGGTTTGCATCTCGGTGTGAATATCCCTGAATCCGCTAAACACACCACTCTTACTGCACTGTCACATATAGAAAGACACAATTGTGCTAATCTGCACTTTATGGCTGAAGGTTAAAACCGTGCCGACACTCCTTCTCTGCGTTCCCACTTCCAACGAGAGCCTTCTTGACATTGAGCGCCTAAATGTACAAATAGGCATAAATCTCCATGCACTTAAAAGCTTAATTGTTACCCAGCAGCACATTCACTACCACCCTTTTTATTTGCAGCCATCGCCACACTCCAAATGTTGTTTGTACCCATGAAAGAGGCAGCCTGATGGCTGTAGGTGGCGGCTCCCACGTGCCGGCCTTGACACTCAGGGGCTACAAAAGACGGGTGTTGTCATGCTCTCGCTATTACTAAAATACACGAGTGGCTGAAAGCACCCCCATTAGGCTGCTGACGCACTCCTTTCTCAACACAACAGCCTACTTTTTAAGGACATGTTGTTTTTTTGTTGCCCTACGTTATGTCCCTCCTCCACCAGGGGGAGACATATGTCCAAAAAAAGCCTCAGTTTGTGTGTGTGACCCTGTCACGTTTACCGGCCAGTGTGTGTTGACTTTTTAGACTGGCTCTGGCTGTCAAATCTTTGACATGATGTGGTAAAAAAGTGAGAGTAGTGCACTCCAGACCTTGAAAGGGAACTGCTCTTTTTCTTTGTTGCTGATCATTCACAATCCTTCTGTGAGACAAGAACACACCTTTCTTTTATGAAGCATTCTAAGTCGTAAATAAAAAGTCAGCTGACAATGGAGCCATTGGGAGCCGCTCTATTCCGCCTACAAAGCACTTTAAAACATTCAAAAACCTCCATCAACTTTTTATATACAGGCAATAATAATAACAATATGTAATGTAGTATCAGACACATGCATGAGAACATGTATTATGTATAGCAGGGGTGTCAAACTCATTTTAGATGGGGGGCCACATGGAGAAAAATCTACTCCCAAGTGGGCCGGACCGGTAAAATCACGGCACGATAACTTACAAATAAAGACAACTTCAGTGAACAATGGGAGACCGGGCTTTCTGCTCCGCTGCTCCCAGTCTGTGGAACGCTCTCCCTGACCACCTGAGGGCACCACAGACTGTGGATGCTTTTAAAAAAGGCTTAAAAACCCTTCTTTTTAAAAAAGCCTTTTTTTTTTTTTTTAGATATATGCATACTAGTTTTAGCTATTTGGCTGTTCTAGTTTTTATGTATTTTTTATTTACACTGTAGCACTTTGAGGTTGTTTACTCAATGTAAAGTGCTTTTTACAAATAAAATCTATTATTATTATTAAAAAAATAATATAAAAATTAAATTACAGGATGTTATTTATGTAGTTTGCTTACATCGTGTGGTATATTTTTATTTTATTTTTTTACATATGTAGCATAATCTAGAAAGACACAAATAATTGCTATTGTGACATCTAGTGGACACAATTAAAACAGCAGTTTCTTTCATTCAAAAATTTCGGCTAATTTTTATACTTAGTAAACTCATCCCACGGGCCGGATAAAACCTGTTCACGGGCCTGATCCGGCCCACGGGCCTTACGTTTGACACCCCTGATGTATAGGGATGTCCGATAATGGCTTTTTGCCGATATTCCGATATTGTCCAACTCTTTAATTACAGATACCGATATCAACCGATACCGATATCAACCGATATATGCAGTCGTGGAATTAACACATTATTATGCCTAATTTGGACAACCATGTATGGTGAAGATATGGTACTTTTTAAAAAAATTAGTAAAATAAGATAAATAAATTAAAAACATTTTCTTGGATAAAAAAGAAAGTACAACAATATAAAAACAGTTACATAGAAACTAGTAATGAATGAAAATGAGTAAAATTAACTGTTAAAGGTTAGTACTATTAGTGGAACAGCAGCACGCACAATCATGTGTGCTTACGGACTGTATCCCTTGCAGACTGTATTGATATATATTGATATATCATGTAGGAAGCAGAATATTGATAACAGAAAGAAACAACCCTTTTGTGTGAATGAGTGTAAATGGGGGGAGGGAGGTTTTTTGGCTTGGTGCACTAATTGTAAGTGTATCTTGTGTTTTTTTATGTTGATTTAATAAAAAAACAACAACAAAAAAAACAACAACCCGATACCGATAATTAAAAAAACGATACCGATAATTTCCGATATTACATTTTAACGCATATATCGGCCGATAATATCGTCAGGCCGATATTATCGGACATCTCTAGTTAGTACTATTAGTGGACCAGCAGCACGCATAATCATGTGTGCTTACGGACTGTATCCCTTGCAGACTGTATTGATATATAATGTAGGAAGCAGAATATTAATAACAGAAAGAAACAATGAATGAGTGTGAATGGGGGAGGGAGGTTTTTTGGGTTGGTGCACTAATTGTAAGTGTATCTTGTGTTTTTTATGTTGATTTTTAAAAAAAACAAAAAAACGATACCGATAATAAAAAAAACGATACCGATAATTTCCGATATTACATTTTAACGCATATATCGGCCGATAATATCGATATTATCGGACATCTCTAGTTAGTACTATTAGTGGAGCAGCAGCACGCACAATCATGTGTGCTTACGAACTGTATCCCTTGCAGACTGTATTGATATATATTGATATATAATGTAGGAAGTAGAATATTAATAACAGAAAGAAATGGGGGAAGGAGGTTTTTTGGGTTGGTGCACTAATTGTAAGTGTTTCTGTGTTGTTTATGTTGATTTAATAAAAAAAAAAAAAAAATGATACCGATAATTACGGAGCCCCTAAAGGGACATGGGAATTTTTTTTTTTTTAGACATGTATCTCGTGGCCACGAGAAAGTATCTCGTGGCCACGAGAAAGTATCTCGTGGCCACGAGAAACTTTCTCGTGGCCACGAGAAACTTTTTATTAAAAAAAAAAATTTTTTTTTTTTTTTTTTTTTTTTTTTTTTTAATAAAAAGTTTCTCGTGGCCACGAGAAACTTTCTCGTGGCCACGAGAAACTTTCTCGTGGCCACGAGAAAGCATTGGATGCGTGCTGATGGTTTAGTGTGTGTTAAAATGGCAGTTTAGGAGTTAATATGGCTGTATTTCCAGATAGGACTTTCCCCCATGTGTGTTGTGGCAAAATGTGAATGCTTGATTAGTAGGTGTGAGACAAACACTTTATCTTCCTGGTTATTGTAACGCTACGTGTTTGACATTATTTAAGACGTTATCATGCCCGGGAAAGGACAGTTTTCCTCTTCTGTGGCTGTGGGGGGTGGGCGTGGCTTGCGGACCTGCAGGGAAGCGGAGTGTGTCAGTTAGTCCGATGTTGATGTGATCAAACTTCTTTCTTGCTTGGAAGATACACACACAATTGTAACTGTTATTTCTTCCTGCAAATAATAAATATGTACAACGTGTTTGGATGTATTCATTTATGTAAAATTGTCATTAAATGTAATATTGCCTGACAAAAAGTGATACGACGTACGTAATATTTTGATATTTACACATCGCATATTTACACACGCGCATCTGACTAGTATACCCTTATGTGCATTACATATATCAACATCAACTACCTACTGTACTGTTTACTTGTTGAAATACCCTTTTTAGAACAAATATCTACCCACATAATTTATATGTGTATATATAATATATATATGTGTATGTATGTATATGAATATATATATATATATATATATATATATATATATATGCATATATATATATATATACGTGTATGTATGTATATGCATATATATATATATATGCATATATATATATATATACGTGTATGTATGTATATGCATATATATATATATATATATATATATATATATATATATATATATGCATATATATATATATATATGCATATACATACATACACGTATATATATATATATATATATATGCATATATATATATATATGCATATACATACATACACGTATATATATATATATATGCATATATATATATACGTGTATGTATGTATATGCATATATATATATATATATATATATATATATATATATATATATATATATATATATATATATATATATATATACATACACATATATATATATTATATATACACATATAAATTATGTGGGTAGATATTTGTTCTAAAAAGGGTATTTCAACAAGTAAACAGTACAGTAGGTAGTTGATGTTGATATATGTAATGCACATAAGGGTATTCTAGTCAGATGCGCGTGTGTAAATATGCGATGTGTAAATATCAAAATATTACGTACGTCGTATCACTTTTTGTCAGGCAATATTACATTTAATGACAATTTTACATAAATGAATACATCCAAACACGTTGTACATATTTATTATTTGCAGGAAGAAATAACAGTTACAATTGTGTGTGTATCTTCCAAGCAAGAAAGAAGTTTGATCACATCAACATCGGACTAACTGACACACTCCGCTTCCCTGCAGGTCCGCAAGCCACGCCCACCCCCCACAGCCACAGAAGAGGAAAACTGTCCTTTCCCGGGCATGATAACGTCTTAAATAATGTCAAACACGTAGCGTTACAATAACCAGGAAGATAAAGTGTTTGTCTCACACCTACTAATCAAGCATTCACATTTTGCCACAACACACATGGGGGAAAGTCCTATCTGGAAATACAGCCATATTAACTCCTAAACTGCCATTTTAACACACACTAAACCATCAGCACGCATCCAATGCTTTCTCGTGGCCACGAGAAAGTATCTCGTGGCCACGAGAAACTTTTTATTAAAAAAAAAAAAAAAAAAAAAAACAACATTTTTTTTTTTTTTTTTTTTTTTTTTTTTATAAAAAGTTTCTCGTGGCCACGAGATACTTTCTCGTGGCCACGAGATACTTTCTCGTGGCCACGAGATACATGTCTAAAAAAAAAAAAATTCCCATGTCCCTTTAGGGGCTCTGTAGATAATAAAAAAAAACGATACCGATAATTTCTGATATTACATTTTAAAGCATTTACCGGCCGATAATATCGGCAGGCCGATATTATCGGACATCTCTAGTCACAAGATGTAAATGGAGAATTTTTGGATGTATTTATAGAGGGCTTTAATGTCGCAGTAGAAGTACTCCCATTAGATGCCTTGTTAGTCACCTTGTACTTAACGTATTTTACAAATTAGAAAGAAATATAAGGATTGTGAATGACAGGCAAAAAAAAAAAAAAGAAGACAGTTCCCCTGTAATTTAACAGTATTGCCATGCACCGAAGTATAAAACAGTGAAAAAGTAAATATCGAATGAAAACTGTAAAAACATATAAAACGAATACATTGGTGCAAATTTGGGACTTTCCAAAATGAAGATGGTGATGTTTAAGTGTGAGTGACGGATGCACTGTGTTTTCACCTTGCTTTATGTTGCAGAGTCAAAACCCAGTCTTACTCACGTTATTAAATGGGAATGGCCACAATGTTTTCAAAAGTTCCTTTTAACTTGACTCCAGAAGGACAGCAATGAACTTCTTCTCCCCACACAGCACACAAGGGATGGGGCACGTTAGCATGCATAGTAGCCACTAAACCATATTTTAAGTAGCTACTGTCCGAATCTTCCTTTTTTGTCTCCTCGTTATCCTCTTAGGCCCGGGGCATTTTGTAGCACACCCCTGAGCAAGCTTGTTAAAGTAGTTTGTCTCTTCATGGACGCAACTTGCACCCCAAGGCCGAGTAAAATAAATATACCATTTAAAAAAAAATGTTATTGATTTTTCTACGGCTTCTCAAAGTGTTTTGACGGCCCGCCCACAAATGACCAGGCCACGGCTCAGTGATTGGACTTCCTATTTGGCCAAGAAGAGGATTGGGTGGGTTATTGATTATTATTGCTCATCAGATGGAAATGTTTTTATTATCCATAATGTTGGTGACAAGCTGAATGGTCTTATCTGCCTGCAACCTGAATTAAGAAGCCATTGCAATGTTGTTATTTGGACTCTACATGACTTTATCCTTTTAGAAGACAGCACATTATTTTCAAGCAGCAATGTTTTTTTTTTTATTCTGCAATCCCTAGACCTTTTGTTGGCGGTTGCAACCTGAAAGGCTGAGTTATTTACCCTGTAATTGCTTTTATGTCTACATTATGAACTGGAGTGCAAGTGTACATTTTTGAGCATTATTAAGGTTATTCTGCAGTATTTTTCGCTATTCAACTTCAGATTTGGGCTACAAAAGTAAGCTGGGTGATAAGGGGGCACTTGCCTTTGTGGGAGGGGGTTTATAGTAGGGCCCCATGATTCCCACTAGGGCTGGGCGATATGGCCTTTTATTAATATGTGGATATGTTTAGTCCATGTCACGATACACCATATATATGTGGATATGTTTAGTCCATGTCACGATACACCATATATATGTGGATATGTTTAGTCCATGTCACGATACACCATATATATGTGGATATGTTTAGTCCATGTCACGATACACCATATATATGTGGATATTAGGGATGTCCGATAATGGCTTTTTGCCGATATCCGATATGCCGATATTGTCCAACTCTTTAATTACCGATACCGATATCAACCGATACCGATATCAACCGATATATACAGTCGTGGAATTAACACATTATTATGCCTAATTTGGACAACCAGGTATGGTGAAGATAAGGTACTTTTTAAAAAAAACAATAAAATAAGATAACTAAATTAAAAACATTTTCTTGAATAAAAAAGAAAGTAAAACAATATAAAAACAGTTACATAGAAACTAGTAATTAATGAAAATGAGTAAAATTAGCTGTTAAAGGTTAGTATTATTAGTGGAGCAGCAGCACGCACAATCATGTGTGCTTACGGACTGTATCCCTTGCAGACTGTATTGATATATATTGATATATAATGTAGGAACCAGAATGTTAATAACAGAAAGAAACAACCCTTTTGTGTGAATGAGTGTGAATGGGGTAGGGAGGTTTTTTGGGTTGGTGCACTAATTGTAAGTGTATCTTGTGTTTTTTATGTGGATTTAATAAAAAAAAAACAATAAAAAAAACAAACAAACAAAAAAAACGATACTGATAATAAAAAAAAAACGATACCGATAATTTCCGATATTACATTTTAACGCATTTATCGGCCGATAATATCGGCAGACCGATGTTATCGGACATCTCTAGTGGATATGTTTAGTCCATGTCACGATACACCATATATATGTGGATATGTTTAGTCCATGTCACGATACACCATATATATGTGGATATGTTTAGTCCATGTCACGATACACCATATATATGTGGATATTTGGCCTTAGCCTTGAATGAACACTTGATGCATATAATCACAGCAGTATGATGATTCTATGTGTCTACATTCAAACATTCTTCTTCATACTGCATTAATATATGCTACTTTTAAACTTTCATGCAAAGAGGGAAATCAAAACTAAGTCATTTTAGCAAAAGTGTATTTATGAAACAGTTATTAAGCAGGCAAGATTGTCAGAGACATTTTAAAACAAGCTATGAGTGCACTTTTGTGCATGATGTCACTAAGATGACATATCAAAACAACACTCAATTAAAGAGCACTTTTTGTACAGAACGCCACTACAATAGTTTAAAACAAATAAAGTGCACTTTTGTGCATGATGTCACACAAGATATTTCAATAAGTGTCACATAAAAATGAGCTGCATATCAAATAGTATATGTCGTACGGTGTTGATGTGGAAATGGTTGCTTCGGCATTTTGTTGGTGTGGCACCGGCCGGAGATGTTGACATGCGGAGTTTCAAGCACTCTTCATTCTCGAGCGGGTGACTTTTCAAATGATGCTACAAATTAGCAATGCTGCTACTTTTAGTAGCAACACTTTTGCCGCATACTTGACATATTACGGTTGTCTGTTCAACATCTTCCCGCTTGAAGCCAAACCACCGCCAGACGATGGACTCCGTGCTGTTTTTCTTGGAATTAATTCTTCCTTCATTTGTTACCAGATTGGCACCTTCTTTCTCCACTCCGTTAGCATCACAGCTAACGTTACCATGTCGCTATCGAGCTCTCTGCTTTGCACACGTGACGTATGTAAGAAGGTGCGCTTGTTTTAAGTCTGTGAGAAGGAGAGACAAGATAGAGGGAGAAACGCATGCAGTTTAATGCCCGCAGCTAAAAGCAAGTGTGTGAGAACGTATACTCCAATATCACCATATAGTCATTTTCTATATCGCACAGAGACAATCCCGCGATATATCCAGTATATCGATATATCGCCCAGCCCTGATTCCCACGTTGAAGAAATTGTTGACAGAATGATGAAATTGGCCAATAAAAACGGAATCTACTGCTTAACGCGGAATAGCAAAACATATGTGAATGATATGCAGTCATCTTGAGGACGTTTGTCATAGGAAAATTGTGATTTCTGGGCAAACGAAAAATTTACCGGCCCCCTCCCCAACTAAAAAAATTGTAATTGTAATGTAGTTGTAATGTAATGTTTCGTCGAGGAAATTGACATTTAGCTGCTGACATATGCAGTCATTTATTGGGTCATTACCTATTGTATTCATTTGTCAGAATTAGCAGGGGTTACAAATGGATTATTAATCTACTTGTTCATATATCTTGTTACTTTCTGTTTTAACATGTTCTATCTACACTTTTGCTAAAATGTAATCACGTATTCTTCTGTTGTCTGGTTGATCCAATACCAAGTAGTTACAGGGTCATAATTAAACTTCTCCTGTGTCCAGGGACGTATTTGCTGAGTTTATAAACAATAAAAAGAATTGACAAAAGATTTTTTTGCTCGTAAAAAATATAAATGTAATCATTGTAGTATCGACTATATACGGCTCTTTTACTTGGTGTCATTACAGTCGATATTTGTATAGAGCCACCCATTTGTTTACATTCAGGGGGCGCTATCTTGCTGCTAGCAATTAGCTGTTGTATGGGATGATACTTGTAAGAAACATAGTTTATTTGTCGCCACAGAGGCGCGGATTAGTAATTTAGAAGTAGCTAAAACACCGCGGAGGGTTGTTAGCCGCTAGCTCGCTATGTTTTAAAGCACAGCTGCAGTTTATTTCGAACATACATGCAATGTAATTACAATGTTAGGCGTCACATATTTCCAGTTAATTCATTACATCACGTAGTTGCAACTTTATCATTTGTTTTTAGGCCAAAATATGTCCAATTCTTCCACTTTTGTCACCGCACTGTTTCAGCTTGTAAGTGCTCTGTGTGTGTGTTGACTCACATTACCAGCAATATTACCATGGCACGCTATGTCTATGGAAAAAAAAAGGCAGTGTAGTACCTTTTTCAATTCATGACTTTATTAGTACTGGTATACTGTACAACCCTACCTTATAGCCCAGGGGTGGGCAATTAATTTTTACCGGGGGCCGCATGAGCTGCTGCTGGAGGGCCACATCGACAATATTTCAATTAAATTTTTCTCAATATTATTTTCTATATGTACCGTAAGATAAATAATAATAATAATAATTAATAATAATACTTTATAACTTAACTTTATACAAAAAGCACTGCTTTGGAAATCATTTGTACCCCTTTCAGAGATCACATTTAGTTCCCCTTAAACATCCTCATGTTGCACAATGAAATGTAATCATAGGATGAAGTGTGCATTCCTGTGACTTTCTCTAGTAACAGCATTCCATGATTAATATCAATAAATTAACATTAATAATAAATGACAGTAGAATAAGCACACGTGTGACTGAGGAGTCATAGTGTAACTTTGTGTGGTGTTTGAGTTGTCCGACTTTTTGTGTGGCCATAAACGCACCAGTGGTTTAGTGGTATGCGTGTTGGTGACAGATAACAAGTTGGTTTTGGCCTGGTTTGTACGGCAGAAAATGACTAGTTTTTCCAGATAGAAGTGTTTTACTCATGTTTTTGGTGAGGTTATGGCCGAATATAAACAGTTTTGCTCAATAAAGTGATCGATATAATTCCTGTCCTCGAAGCATCTCGATAGACGTTACAATAATTGAACGGTGTTCAATTGAACGGTGTTGACGAACACCGTTAGGGCCGCTTTTTGTCACTGTCACTCGTGTTTATTTGGTTTAGAATTCAAATGGGATTTGATTTGGTGCGCGGCATATATTTGCTGCGCGCAGAGGACGCTTGAGCAGTGCGCAATTGCGCAGGTGCGCACCTTAGAGGGAACGTTGCTTGGCAGTCCATGTCTTGTTGGAAACACGCCATTCCTCATCAACTTTTCTCTTTTTAGCGTCTCGGGTGTAAACCGTGCATCACTTGTCGCTGTGCACCTTCACTCACAGGTTACACACGGACATACGTCCATAAATAACACTTTTCAAAATAAAAGCAGCACAGTTGTATTGCGCGCACGGCATAGATGTTTTTTCAACTTTATTTTGTAATTTGTGATTGCCGCTGTTCACATTCACTCACAATCACACACGTGCATACGTCCACCTGGAAGTAATACAAATAACGCTTTTCAAAACAAAAGCAGCACCGTTGTATTGCACACTCGACATAGATACTTTTTTAAATTCATTTTGTAATTTATGATTGGCCTCACGTGGGCCGGACAGGGCCGGATGTGGCCCGCGGGCCGCAGAATGCCCAGGTCTGTTATAGCCCATCCTCTTGTGGCTTATATAGAAGAAATAATCCCCTCCTACTACGTCACATTAATCTTGTAGGTCAACTGGTCTGCTAACACGCTGATTGTGTCTGCTTTCAGTCCGATGCGCTCGGCCTGAACAGCTGCCAATAAGGCGGCGGCGTCCACCATTTGTGCTGAACATACTTTTAAAACCCGTGTTGGGTGGTTTCAGCAGCCACAATGGCGTCCAGAGGCCCTATAATCTGCTGCGATAGATGTTGTGGCACCGTAATCCTCCTCAAACAATGGCAGATGACAGAGGACAGCACCGAGGTTTAGCGCACAGATTCTTTTTTGTGATGCTGTTTTCAGACCTTTAAGAGGGAAAGTCATCGCCCACTCTGTTACTTTTCAACATGCAACTGTTTGCCTGTCAATTGTCATAATTGAAGCAATTTCGGCGCAATGGATTTGGCAAAAAGGCCACAAAAACAAGATATTTTTGAGAAAATGTGTTTTCAAAATCTTTCAAATCACACCTGTCATAGTAAAATATAGATTTCTTAGCTACTGACGTTGGTCACCATTATCATCAAAACACTGTTTGTTAGCTGGAAAACAATCTTGGAGACACTCTTATTGCCCGGCTTCGGGAAGGTCTTTTGTTATCACCTCTTGATTTGCAGGTATACATCCCTAGAACCCAAACACAGTATTCATTGCTTCGATGACCGAGCTTGTAACTCAAAACACCCGTAATCGCATCATAATTATCCCCTCAAATTCCCCCCCTAAATGGATTAACTCGCTGGAATATAAAGACAATATAACTAGGGATGATGTTTGATAAGAAATTATCGAGTTCGAGCCTATTATCGAATCCTCTTATCGAACCGATTCCTTATCGATTCTCTTATGGAGTCCAGATAGGTTGTTGTATATGGAAAAAAACACACAATATTTGGTTTAAAGGCCTACTGAAAGCCACTACTAGCGACCACGCAGTCTGATAGTTTATATATCAATGATGAAATCTTAACATTGCAACACATGCCAATACGGCCGGGTTAATTTATAAAGTGACATTTTAAACTTCCCGCCACACTTCCGGTTGAAAAACTCCTTTGGATATGATTTATGCGCGTGACGTCACAAAATCCACGGAAGTGGTTGTACCCCATCTGACCCGATAGAAAAACCTCTTGTTTTCTTCGACAAAATTCCACAGTATTCTGGACATCTGTGTTGGTGAATCTTTTGCAATTTGTTTAATGAACAATGGAGGCTGCAAAGAAGAACATTGTAGGTGGGATCGATCGGTGTATTAGCGGCTAAGTACAATACTTACAGCAACACAACAAGGACTACTTACTACGCCTAGCCGATGCTTGCCGCCAAACCCACGGATGAAGTCCTTCGTCGCGCTGTCGATCGCTGGAACGCAGGTGAGCACGGGTGTTGATGGGAAGATGAGGGCTGGCTGGCGTAGGTGGAGCGCTAATGTTTTTATCATAGTTCTGTGAGGTCCGGTTGCTAAGTTGCTAAATGAGCCTTAGCGTCGTTAGCAACAGCATTGTTAAGCCTTGCCAGGCTGAGAATTTTTAACCGTGTAGTTACATGTACATGGTTTAATAGTATTGTTGGTCTTCTGTCTATCCTTCCAGTCAGGGATTTATTTCTTTTGTTTCTATCTTCATTTGAGAACGATGCTATCACGTTAGCTCAGTAGCTAAGTGTGTCACCGATGTATTGTCGTGGAAATAAAAGTCACTTTAAATGTTCATTTTGCGTGCTCGACTCTCATTTTCAAGAGGATATAGTATCCGAGGTGGTTTAAAATACAAATCCGTGATCCACAATAGAAAAAGGAGAGAGTGTGGAATCCAATGAGCCAGCTTGTACCTAAGTTACGGTCAGAGCGAAAAAAGATACGTCCATCACTGCCTCTCTAGTCCTGCACTGTAACGTTCCTCATCTACGAATCTTTCATCCTCGCTCAAATTAATGGGGTAATCGTCGCTTTGTCGGTCCGAATCTCTCTCGCTCCATTGTAAACAACGGGGAATTGTGAGGAATACTAGCTCCTGTGACGTCACGCTACTTCCGCTACAGGCAAGGCTTTTTTTTATCAGCGAGCAAAAGTTGCGAACTTTATCGTCGATTTTCTCTACTAAATCCTTTCAGCAAAAATATGGCAATATCGCGAAATGATCAAGTATGACACATAGAATGGATCTGCTATTCCCGTTTAAATAAAAAAAATCCATTTCAGTAGGCCTTTAACAAACCACATTCTCTACTGCTCGCTACTATAGTATTACCATATCTGAGTTATTGTGCAGAAATGTGGGGAAATAACTTCAAATGTGCGCTACATTCGTTAACCGTGTTACAAAAAAAATTAATTAGACTGATACATAATGTTGGATATAGAGAACATACAACCACTTTATTTATTGAGTCAGAAATATTAAAGTTGGATGATTTGGTAAAATTGCAAACAGCTAAAATGATGTGGAATTAAATGATGGAATGGATTAAGTAAAGAAGTTAAACATTGTACTGATATGATCCAGTTTAAGAGGTTGTTCAAATGAATAGTGCTTACAAAGTACAAAGAATAAGAATTATGAGAAATACTTTCAACCTTATTGAAAATAAGATATTCTTCATCTCAGTATGTTAATGACTGAATTAATTAATTACATATTACAAAACTGTTGTGTATACTAATTCCCAGATATTTTATTATAAAAAGGTCAGTAACTGACGTATATATTTGTAAACGCTATGAAGTGGGAAAGGGGTAGGATTAAATAAGCTTTACTTCTTCCTACTCCTGTAAAGTGAAATGATATGAAACTGTGATGTATTATACTGTAAGTGTGTTCATGTTCCAAATAAACTAGAGAAATAAAGAAAGCACTAGTTTGTTAGACAGACTTACCAACTCTGTCGTGGTGTAGGCTACAAGATAACGTTAACATTATCAGACACACACAAAAAGGCTCACGTTAACGTTACCGTTAGCCACTGACTATGCTTAGGTAACGTTAGTCTAGCTAACATTACTGCAGTCCTGGTTGACATAAGAGGTAGGGTTACAGATATGGAAATTAACCGGCAACAGTTAACGTTAGTTACTCACCGACGTCACCGCCACTGTAGCTGGGACTTGGGCAGCTGGCAGAAGAAAATGGGCGTTCTTCGTCGTCTCTACCGCTGCTTCAAAGACACGACACGCTTGTTGTGCTTCCCCCCCTTACACGAGAGCGAAGCCTGGCAATAATTGCATATTGCCGCTTCCTGGTTTTTTTTGGTGAAATGAAGCCATGCCTTGGAGCGCTTTTTCCGGTCCATTTTTTTTCCTGCTTTCCCCCATCTGCGCCTAATGACTGAGCTACGTGACGTCATTTCTTGTGATGTCCCACGGGGCATTTCTTGTCGGGACGGGATGCGTTCCCAGGGATTCGAATAAACAACCAACTCTTTTTCTTTACTATAGTGGTCGCAATAACGGGTACCGGTTCTCATAAAGGGATTCGAGTCCGAGGACTCGGTTCTTTTCTTATCGAACAACCGGGAAAACCGGTTTCGAGCATCATCCCTAAATATAACATACATCCATAAACGTGGATGCATATGCAAAAGTGCAATATATTTATCTGTACAGTAATCTATTTATTTATATCTGCACCTTATTGCTCTTTTATCCTGCACTACCATCAGCTAATGCAACAACATTTCGTTCTTATCGGTACTGTAAAGTTGACATTTGAATGACAATAAATAGGAAGTCTAAATATAAGTCTAATTTACAAACCTTGCCAATTGAAATATATTGAAATCAAATTAATCGGTGCTTAGCCCCCTCAAAGGGGAACGAGTAACTATAATTAATTACTTTTTAAAAATCCATTTTAGAACACTGGTAGGTACAGTAATGTGGTTTTGAGTTTAAACTAAACACTCTGCACATTTTGTTTAAAATACCTATAAATATTGGGATATCACTTATATATTAACACTTGGTTAATATTCAGGTCACGAGATTTAAATAGAAAAAAGGGTTGGCGGTTTTTCCGAGGGCTTTATGGACGCTATAGACTTCTCCCATTTACAATGCATAAAAACATGTGTATATTTGTTCTTGTCTTACGTAGGGGTTGTGAATGACAGACCAAAACCTGCAGTTCCTCTTTAAAACACCACAATTATAACATGTAACATGTCTTTAAATAAGAAAACACACTTTTAGATCAGAAATATGGTTTGGGAAACAATATAATACCAAGAACTACAGTGGTTTCATGAAGTAGTGGAACAATGTAAGGTGGCATGTCACCTGCAACTTCAGTACCTGGGAACCTTAGTTTTTGGATTGACTGCCACCAGGCTAAGTTCACAACCTCCTATTTCTTCACAAGACTCATCAGGAGCATGTTCGGCAGCACACAATCACAGAGTACTTACAAGCAGACACAGTGTGTAGACAGAAAAGGGAGAATGGACGCATTTTGGTGTAAAAAGTAAAGATAAAGGTGAAGTTATAACACTGAAACACCCTCAGGAAGAGGTGCTTTAAGACATGGCTAGCTAGTTAGCGGCTAACATCCATCCACAGTGTTTTAGCTACTTCTAAATCACTAATCCTGGCCTCCATGGCGACAAATAAAGTAAGTTTCTTACAAGTATTATCACTGCAGGACGAGGAATAGCTAAACATGCTTCACTACACACCGTAGGAGGATACAATAGCTCACCGCCGTCACAATGTAAACAAACGCCATGGGTGGATCTACACCTGACATCCACTGTAATGATACCAAGTACAATAGTGTATCTAGTCGATACTACCATGATTATTATATTTTTTGGCATCACAACATCTTTCGTTTAAAAAAAAAAGTATATTATGTTTATAAAGTCAGTAAATATGTCCCTGGACACATGAGGACTTTGAATATGACCAATGTATGATCCTGTAACTACTTGGTATCAGATCCATACCCAAATTTGTGGTATCATCCAAAACTAATGTAAAGTATCCAACAAGAGAAGAATAAGTGATTATTACATTTGAACAGAAGTGTAGATGTTGAAAACAGAAAGTAAGCAAATATTAATGTTAACTACTTGTTCATTTACTTTTTAGTAAATGAACAAGTAGATTAATAATTAGGGATGTCCGATAATGGCTTTTTGCCGATATCCGATATGCCGATATTGTCCAACTCTTTAATTACCGAGACCGATATCAACCGATACCGATATCAACCGATATATACAGTCGTGGAATTAACACATTATTATGCCTAATTTGGACAACCAGGTATGGTGAAGATAAGGTACTTTTTGAAAAAATGAATTAAAAAAAATAAGATAAATAAATTAAAAACATTTTCTTGAATAAAAAACAAAGTAAAACAATATAAAAACAGTTACATAGAAACTAGTAATGAATGAAAATGAGTAAAATTAACTGTTAAGGGTTAGTACTATTAGTGGAGCAGCAGCACGCACAATCATGTGTGCTTACGGACTGTATCCCTTGCAGACTGTATTGATATATATTGATATATAATGTAGGAAGCAGAATATTAATAACAGAAAGAAACAACCCTTTTGTGTTGGTGCACTAATTGTAAGTGTATCTTGTGTTTTTTTATGTGGATTTAATAAAAAAACAAAAAAACAAAAACAAAAACAAAAAAACACGATACTGATAATAAAAAAAACCGATACCGATAATTTCCGATATTACCTTTTAACGCATTTATCGGCCGATAATATCGGCAGACCGATATTATCGGACATCTCTATTAATAATACATTTTCTACCATTTGTCCTTAATAATGTGTACAAAATAATAGGTGTATAAATGACACAATATGTTACTGCATAGACTAATTAGGAGTCTTTGTTTGTTTACTTACTACTAAAAGACAAGTTGTCTAGTATGTTCACTATTTTATTTAGGGACTAAATTGCAATAATAAACATATGTTTCTTGTACCCTAAGATTTTTGTTTAAAATGAAGCCAATAATGACATTATTTTGTGGTCCCCTTTATTTAGAAAAGTATCGACGAGTATCGAAATACATTTTGGTACCGGTACCAAAATGTTGGTACGGAGACAACCCTAGCCTGGACTTAATGTTGTGAGCGTTACAGAGGCTCAGTCATGCAACCTCTGACTGCTTTTATCTGACACATATTAACCTCTGAGGACTATGCCGTCGCACCCTGAAATAACGTCCTCCTCGTCCTCCCTGCTGACACACAAGTCGCGATATTCCTGGAATGTCCACGCTGTTAAATGGGCTGGACTTGAGCGCTTGTCTAAGGCGCCTAAGGAGGGTCAAGGTTCGAGAGAAATGACCACACAGTAAGGAAGCTCTTTGGACACGTGGACTCTGTCGGGGGACCGGTGGGACGGATTCTATCGCCAGCGGCCATGAGAGCAGATTCCACAGTGCCTCTGCATGGGAGGGGTAGACCCGTCCTCTTTTCAGGCTGTGACAGCAGCTGCTTTGGCGCTGACTTCACACCCCACAAGGACTTTAAAGGGTGGCCTTCAGCAGCTTCTTTACTGTCGGGATAAGTCTTGGTAACGTTAGTCTAAGACGTTCTATCAGCGGGCCGGTTCTCCTCGGTCGAACATCACTTTCTGGCTCTTGTTTTGCAATGCTGCGGCACTGCCCTATCCCCCGTTTCTCGTCCGGCAGTGCCCGGAGAAAGTCGTCCAACGGGAAGGACGGCATGTCTCACGTTCCCGCGGCGAGCACGGCGTCGGACCCGGCGGAGGATGTCGCAGAGGAACACTTACTGCCTCAGAAAGTTCTCAAAATATTCAGCATCAACATCATTGCTCAGGGTTTGACTTTCCGCCGCCGACGGGTGAGTTTCGGTGTCTGACTATGGCCTTTTATTAATATGTGGATATTTTTAGGCCATGTTACAATTCACCATATATATGTGGATATGTTTAGTCCATGTCACGATACACCATATATATGTGGATATGTTTAGTCCATGTCACGATACACCATATATATGTGGATATGTTTAGTCCATGTCACGATACACCATATATATGTGGATATGTTTAGTCCATGTCACGATACACCATATATATGTGGATATGTTTAGTCCATGTCACCATACACCATATATATGTGGATATGTTTAGTCCATGTCACGATACACCATGTATAAGTGGATATGTTTAGTCCATGTCACGATACACCATATATATGTGGATATGTTTAGTCCATGTCACCATACACCATATATATGTGGATATGTTTAGTCCATGTCACGATACACCATATATATGTGGATATGTTTAGTCCATGTCACGATACACCATATATATGTGGATATGTTTAGTCCATGTCACGATACACCATGTATAAGTGGATATGTTTAGTCCATGTCACGATACACCATATATATGTGGATATGTTTAGTCCATGTCACGATACACCATGTATAAGTGGATATGTTTAGTCCATGTCACGATACACCATATATATGTGGATATTTGGCCTTAGCCTTGAATGAACACTTGATGCATATAATCACAGCAGTATGATGATTCTATGTGTCTACATTAGAGATGTCCGATAATGGCTTTTTTGCCGATATCTGATATTCCGATATTGTCCAACTCTTAATTACAGATTCCGATATCATCCGATACCGATATATACAGTGGTGGAATGAACACATTATTATGCCTCATTTTGTTGTGATGCCCCGCTGGATGCATTAAACAATGTAACAAGGTTTTCCAAAATAAATCAACTCAAGTTATGGAAAAAAAATGCCAACATGGCACTGCCATATTTATTATTGAAGTCACAAAGTGCATTATTTTTTTTAACATGCCTCAAAACAGCAGCTTGGAATTTGGGACATGCTCTCCCTGTTAGAGCATGAGGAGGTTGAGGTGGGCATGGGTTAGGGGGTGGTGTATATTGTAGCGTCCCGGAAGAGTTAGTGCTGCAAGGGGTTCTGGGTATTTGTTCTGTTGTGTTTATGTTGTGTTACGGTGCGGATGTTCTCCCGAAATGTGTTTGTCATTCTTGTTTGGTGTGGGTTCACAGTGTGGCGCATATTTGTAACAGTGTTAAAGTTGTTTATACGGCTACCCTCAGTGTGACCTGTATGGCTGTTGACCAAGTATGGCTTGCATTCACTTGTGTGTGTGAAAAGCCGTAGATATTATGTGACTGGGCCGGCACGCAAAGGCAGTGCCTTTAAGGTTTATTGGCGCTCTGTACTTCTCCCTACGTCCGTGTACCACTCCATACAGTGGCATTTTAAAAAGTCATACATTTTACTTTTCGAAACCGATACCGATAATTTCCGATATTTGTTTCATACGGTGTTGATGTGGAAATGGTTGCTTGGGCATTTTGTTGGTGTGGCACCGCACGGAGATGTTGACATGCGGAGTTTCAAGCACTCTTCATTCTCGAGGGGGTTACTTTTCAAATGATGCTACAAATTAGCAATGCTGCTACTTTTAGTAGCAACACTTTTGCCGCATACTTGACATATTACGGTTGTCTGTTCAACATCTTCCCGCTTGAAGCCAAACCACCGCCAGACGATGGACCCCCTGCTGTTTTTCTTGGGAATTAATTCTTCCTCCATTTGTTACCAGATTGGCACCTTCTCTCTCTCGTATTACCACGCGCACCGCTCCGTTAGCATCACAGCTAACGTTACCATGTCGCTATCGCTACCTCTGTGCTTCACGGGAGTGTGTGACGTCGCACACGTGACGTATGTAAGAAGGTGCGCTTGTTTTAAGTCTCTGTGAGAAGGAGAGACAAGATAGAGGGAGAAATGCATGCAGTTTAATGCCCGCAACTAAAAGCAAGTGTGTGAGAACGTATACTCCAATATCACCATATAGTCATTTTCTATATCGCACAGAGACAAACCCACGATATATCCAGTATATTCCATATATCGCCCAGCCCTAGCTGGAACATTAGATTTTTGGCAGGTCTTAATACTTTTAATCAACATTAACAACCCTCAGTTTCCTGCTCCTACACTCTTACACATGGTTGCCTTGTTTTAACAACCCAATTGCTTTTTCTTAATTTAAAGGGGAATTGCACTCTTTTTGGAATTTTGCCTATCATTCACAGTCCTTACATGAGACAAGAACAGCCCTAACAACTAGAGATGTCCGATAATATCGGTCTGCCCATATTATCGGCCGATAAATGCGTTAAAATGTAATATCGGAAATTATCGGTATCGTTTTTTTTATTATCAGTATCGGTTTTTTTTAATTTTTATTTTTTTATTTTTTATATTAAATCCCCATAAAAAACACAAGATACACTTACAATTAGTGCACCAACCCAAAAAACCTCCCTCCCCCATTTACACTCATTCACACAAAAGGGTTGTTTCTTTCTGTTATTAATATTCTGCTTCCTACATTATATATCAATATATATCAATACAGTCTGCAAGGGATACAGTCCGTAAGCACACATGATTGTGCGTGCTGCTGCTCCACTAATAGTACTAACCTTTAACAGTTAATTTTACAAATTTTCATTAATTACTAGTTTCTATGTAACTGTTTTTATATTGTTTTACTTTCTTTTTTATTCAAGAAAATGTTTTTAATTTATTTATCTTATTTTATTTGATTCATTTTTTTAAAAAGTACCTTATCTTCACCATACCTGGTTGTCCAAATTAGGCATAATAATGTGTTAATTCCACGACTGTATATATCGGTTGATATCGGTATCGGTAATTAAAGATTTGGACAATATCGGCATATCGGATATCGGCAAAAAGCCATTATCGGACATCCCTACTAACAACGCTAGTATGTGTCATCAATCATCACTAAATTCAACAAAAAAAAGGGGCAATACGATCTAGCATTCACATAACCGCGGATGGAGTCAAAGGGTTGGCCAATAAAACGAAATCCGCTGCGCAACGCCAAATAATATCAGGGAAATTGACATAATTGTGAGTGAAGTGCTGTCAGTTTTATTTATTTTTGTCCTGTCCAGCTTCTCAGGCAAATCATATAGTAGATGTAGATGCCCGTATCGGCTGTTCACATTTACTTTACAAAAGAGAAGTGTGGGATACTTCTCTTGTTGCCTTATTTGTATTTGACTTTATTAAATGTATTTATATTATCATTTGATGCAGCCGGGCCGGAGCAGGAGGGGATAGAAAGAGAAAAAAAGGAAGACAGAGGGGGGAATTGTGGGGACAAGAGGGGGATAAGACAGAGAGACAAAAACAACAACAGCAAACACAACAACAACAACAATAGAGCAACATCAGCAAATAGGACATGTACAAATATGATGGTAAAAGTGATAGCAAAGAAGCAGTTAGCGAAATAAATAATAATACAGAAATGACAATGAGCACTATTACACTACAGCAATACAAATACCAATAGAAATAGCGCTATTGATAATGAACAATACCAATAATTTACCTCTATTATGAACAATACAGTTGTTCAAATGCAACTATACTTAATGATAACTAGAGATACAAAAGAAAGCAGAAAAATGGAGGGGAAGAAAGAGAAGCAACCTATATTAACCTTGTAGATTGTTATAGTAACAATAGGTTAAGCTTTGTCAGTGTGCCATGTGTTACCCAGTTTACTCTGGGGCAGGGGTGGGCAATTAATTTTTACCGGGGGCCGCATGAGCAACCCGAGCACTGCTGGAGGGCCACATCGACAATATTTCAATTAAATTTTGCTCAATATTATTTTTGATATATACCGTAAGATAAATAATAATAATAATAATTAATAATAATAGTAATACTTCAACATAGTGTGTGTAACAGCATTCCATGACTAATATAAATAAATTAACATTAATAATAAATGACAGTAAAATAAGCACACGTATGACTGAGGAGTCATAGTGTAACTTTGTGTGGTGTTTGAGTTGTCCGACTTTTTGTGCGGCCATAAACGCACCAGTGGTTTAGTGCTATGCGTGTTGATGACAGATGACACGTTGGTTTTGGCCTGGTTTGTACGGCAGAAAATGACTAGTTTTTCCAGATAGAAGTGTTTTACTCATGTTTTTGGTGTGGTTATGTCCGAATATAAACAGTTTTGCTCAATAAAGTGATCGATATAATTCCTGTCCTCGAAGCATCTTGATAGACGTTACAATAATTGAACGGTGTTCAATTGAACGTGTTGACGAACACCGTTAGGGCCGCTTGTTGTCACTGTCACTCAAAGTTGCATTGCAAAATTACATAGAATAAATATGTTTATTTTGTTTAGAATTCAGATGGGATTTGATTTGGTGCGCGGCATATATTTGCTGCGCGCAGCAGACGCTTGAGCAGTGCGCAATTGCGCAGGCACGCACCTTAGAGGGAACGTTGCTTGGCAGTTCATGTCTTGTTGAAAACACGCCATTCCTCATCAACTTTTCTCTTTTTAGCGTCTCGGGTGTAAACCGTGCATCACTTGTCGCTGTGCACCTTCACTCGCAGGTTACACACGGACACACGCCCATAAATAATACTTTTCAAAATAAAAGCAGCACAGTTGTATTGCGCGCACGACATAGATGTTTTTTCAACTTTATTTTGTATCACTCACAATCACGCACACGCATACGTCCACACGGAAGTAATACAAATAACGATTTTCAAAACAAAAGCAGCACCGTTGTATTGCACACTCGACATAGATAATTTTTAAAATTTATTTTGTAATTTATAATTGGCCTCACGCGGGCCGGACAGGGACGCACAAAGGGCCGGATGCGGGCCGCAGAATGCCCAGGTCTGCCCTAGGGCAACAACGTTAATATATGTTTGATGAAACATGATTATGTGCATGAGTGCTGTCATTGTGATGAGACGGAACATTTGTTTGGGAAAATAGCAACACACTCAACCGCCCTGTCCAGAACTCAACAATGTCCACTTGAAACAGCGACTAAACTAGGAAGTTAAAGTTAAAGTAGCAATGATTGTCACACACACACTAAGTGTGGTGAAATTTGTCCTTTCAAGTAACCATTTGTATTATATTGTATTATGTCAGCTCACTGAAAATAAGCAGTATTTCTGATGATTGATGAAGCAAAGAATTAGAAATCAATACGGTGGTGAATTACATGTAAATCTGTGTATGTACAACTCCTTTCATCTTATCTGCCATATAATTGTGGACAAGACCGCTGATTTTTTAAAGGAACTAATCATCCCACAGATGCATTTAACATAATTTTGTTATTAATTCGCCATCGTATGCCGTGGGCTTTACAAATAAATAAAACCGTTCCCTCTAATTAGGTTGTAATGATTCATTTTGATTCAATAACTGCTTGCGATAAAGCGGTAATTTCCCCAATAAAGACCTCCCTAAACACCAGTCTGTTGTAAGCCCTCATAATGGAAATGTTATCTTTTCGCAGCGTAATTGAGAAATAAAACAACGGTCATGGGATCCCTATGATAAACAAAAGTAAGGATGGCTACCTTTCACATTTGAACAGATTCTCTACCAATCGGCAGGACCTAGGAATCAATACCTGAACCAATTTCCGGTACTTTTGTGCGTGTTCTTGTGGTAATAAACGTTATGATGATCAAATCTATTTTTTTATTTAACACCCTGAGCTAATAATAACTGTGCTGTCCACTTGATGCAAGCATGCATTCATTTTAATCTGCCAGAATCTGAAGGCAGTCTTTGCCATTAAGTTGAATGTGTCAGTCTTGTCTTTTGTTGAGCCCTACAAAGTGTTTATACTGTAAGTGTTGTACTTATTACACACCAGCCGTTTGGTTGCAACGTGCATCTTAGTTATAGTTTTCATCACCAAATTCGATGGCGTTGAAATCGCCATGTAAAATCCCCTATGCTAATCGCTAGCATGTGCATGGCATATCCAATTGGCATCGAGAGAGTGCATTTTGAAAAATGTAGCCTTACTTTTATCAAGTACGCTTGCTTTGTTGGCGTGGAAAATTGCAACATTAGCCCGAAGCAGTCTGCTACGGCAGTGTTTTTCAACCACTGTGCTGCGGCACACTATATACACTATATAGTCTGGTGTACCGTGAAATGATCTAATTTGGGCTAAAAATATTTTTTTGCAAAGCAGTAATTATAGTCTGCAAATGATGTGTTGTTGTTGAGTGTCGGTGCTGTCTAGAGCTCGGCAGAGTAACCGTGTAATACTCTTCCATATCAGTAGGTGGCAGCCGGTAGCTAATTGCTTTGTGGATGTCGGGAACAGCGGGAGGCAGCGTGCAGGTAAAAAGGTGTCGAATGCTTAAACCAAAAATAAACAAAAGGTGAGTGCCCCTAAGAAAAGGCATTGAAGTTAAGGGAAGGCTATGCAGAACGCAACTAAAACTGAACTGGCTACAAAGTAAACAAAAACAGAATGCTGGACGACAGCAAAGACTTACTGCGGAGCAAAGACGGCGTCCACAAAGTACATCCAAACATGACATGACAATCAACAATGTCCCCACAAAGAAGGATAAAAACAACTGAAATATTCTTGATTGCTAAAACAAAGTAGATGCGGGAAATATCGCTCAAAGGAAGACATGAAACTGCTACAGGAAAATACCAAAAAAAGAGGAAAAGCCACCAAAATAGGAGTACAAATAAGAACTGAAACAGTACACACAGGAAAACAGCAAAAAAGTCCAAATAAGTCAGGGTGTGATGTGACAGGTGGTGACAGTACACCTACTTTGAGACAAGAGCTCTAGTGATGCATGCTTGGTTATGCTTTAAAGTCATATCCAACAATTGCGACGACGACTTTTTACTGTCAAGAGAGTTTCGTTTTTTAATGATTTCTGCTAGTGGTGTGCCTTAAAATTTTCCAACGCAAAAAATGTGCCTTGGCTCAAAAAATGTTGAAAAACACTGTGCTACGGGATATGCCTGTTTGCTCGCCAAATGCTTGAGCCGGTGCTGAGTTTGCAACCGGGCATGACGTCGGCTGCAACAAAGTTATCAAAATATGGTACTCCGTAGTACCGATTCCATTGGGGCCTATAGAAGTAGCGAATTGGGCACCCATCCCTCTGAGAAAAGAGTGTGGTGTGATTTCAGTGGTAAAAAGGTGTGTTTGAGTGAAGGAAGGTATCATGTTGGAGTGTGTTGCTTGCCAGGCTGAAAGCATGCATTGTGTCAGCTGTCTCCACTCAATGACAAAGCCAGGGTTTTCAAGGCCTTTCTCAACCACGCTTGCTTGACAATTCCCTGTAAAATCTATAAAAAAGTTGATTTTTTTCTTTCAAAATTGGATACGGACCTTGATATCTCAGTGAATAAAGCATGCATCCTACGGATAAAAGTATGCAGAAGGTGTCTAAGCTAAGGGAATGGGCATCAATCACTCTTTGGTAAATATACAACTGTTGGACTTTTGTAGTCAGCAGTGTTATAACTTTGCTCAGCCTGCCACACCCTGGCTGTGCAGTAAGACGATCCCGTAGTTCCCACGCCAACCATGTCCGTATCAGCAACTACGTCTTTGAGCAGGTGCTGAGGACAAAGCTGCAAACGTTGAAGCTTTTTTGATGATGACTCCATTGAAAGGTTATATATAGAGCTGCATCCATTTACCTCAAGGTTTTTTTCTACCATGACTTGACAGCTGAAAGTGAAAACTATTGGTGGACCGTGTTGACCTGAGCTGCATATACAGTAACCATACCAGACATGTCCAGACGCAACATGATACCACCTAAAGTTTGTCACCTTAGCCAATAACAGCTTGGTTATCATTTACAGTCTTATCCCCTGTATTGACTCATACATAACACAAGTTACCACTGTCTTCATATCAATAAGAGAAATATAATATAAAATAAAAAAATTGGATGCAGGAATATATATATATATATATATATATATATATATATATATATATATATATATATATATATATATATATACATACCTGTGGCGGTGGGGGGTGTGGCTATGGGTGTGGTCACCATGACATCATCGAGTAATTTGCATAATTTACTACAATGATATTTTCTCTAAAAAGGCTCAAAAAATGTATACTTACTAATTAATAATAACAGTTTTCTTTTAAACATCCATCCATCCATTTTACAATATAATTACAACACTTTATGTACATATTTATATACAGATTTGAACAATAAGTTATTCACTGAAATATATTTATTAATCGTGGTTCTTACAAAAAATATATCTTATAAAATATAAAAGCTAAAATGTCTCCTAAGGCTCTGCCCCTTTAATTAGTGCATACTAAATAATTTAACTTTAGCCTACTACTACAACCATATTATTTACCAGCAACATAAAGTGAAACAGAGGCAGAGGTGTCCTGCCACAGTCAGTAACAAATAAACAGAAAACAGTAGTGGTCAAATACAAATAAGGCAACAAGAGAAGTATCCTACACTTCTCTTTTGTAAAGTAAATCTGAACAGCCTATATGGGCATCTACATCAACTATATGATTTGCCTTAGAAGCTGGACAGGACAAAAAAAAAAAAAAAAAAATTTGTGGCGGACCTAATTCTTTTGTGGCGGGCCGCCACAAATAAATGAATGTGTGGGAAACACTGTATATATAGAGTGTGTATATATATATATATATATATATATATATATATATATATATATATATATATATATATATATATATATATATATATATATATATATATATATATATGTTTATGTGTGTATATGTTAGGGGTGTAACGGTACACAAACATTTCGGTTCGGTACGTACCTCGGTTTAGAGGTCATGGTTCGGTTCATTTTCGGTACAGTAAGAAAACAAGAAAATAAAAATTTTGGAGTTATTTATTTACCAAATTTGCAAAATCTTCCACCAAAAATATTTTTCTTAGTGTAATATTTGATGTGAAGTAATGGGAACCCTGGATAGGTCAATAATTCATAATAACATTGATTTTGATTCAATATTATGTTTTGAGCAATGACAGTTTGAAAGAAAAAAAAAAACAGCTTTGTTTTATTAGTCAACATTGCAACTTTTTCTAAATGACATTTAACCTTTAAACTTTTTTATTTCACTTTTGTTATGTTTTTGTTTATTTTAATAGTATTTTTAGAATGTGCCGTGGGTCTTTAAAACATTAGCTGTGGGCCGCAAATGGCCACCGGGGCACACTTTTGACACCCCTGCTATAGATAATAAAAGATTAAATGATAAATCTATGGATAAAAAGCAGAGCCTGGCGACGCATGCGCGTTTATCATAACTCTCTCTCTCTCTCTGTCTCTGCCCCTCCCTCACCAATGCTGCTGTTTGTTTTGTTTTTAACCCCTTCTTAACCCTGAACGTACATTGAAAATACACGCAACCCTAACCATGTCCCGCTTCACTACAAGCTTTCCCACAATCCATTAGGACCCTCACGCTTTAATCAGGCTTTGTTACGCTTTAACGCCGCATTGCATGCCGCTCTAAAGTGCCGTCAAAGCGCCGTTGGTGTGAACCTAGCATTATCAGCACATCTCTTTCCAATGTTTGCGAATGTACAGTATGACCGATCTGATAACATGGTCAGAGTGCAGAAGCGTTACTACTGTGACGGCAATGTCCGGAAATAGCCGAAAGTATTCAGAGCGGAATAATCAAAATGGCTGACTGAATTAGTTGCGTTTTGTGATGTTTAAACTATGTTTTCCCATACTTTGCGGATTGTAAATACAATTGGATATGGTTTAATGAATACAATGAAACACAATTAATAGGGCTGTGAATCTTTGGGTGTCCCACGATTCGATTCAAAATCGATTCTTGGGGTTACGATTCGATTCAGAATCGATTTTTTTTTTTCAATTCAACACGATTCTCGATTAAAAAACGATTTTTTATTTATTTATTTATTTTTTTTTAAATTAAAACAATACACAACAATACCATAATAATGCAATACAATTTCAAAACAAAACCCGACCCAGCAACATTCAGAATAGCAATAAACACAGCAATTGAGAGCAATTTAGAGGAGACACAAACACCACACAGAACAAACCAAAAGTAGTGAAACAAAAATGAATATTATCAACAACAGTATCAATATTAGTAACAATTTCAACATAGCAGTGATTAAAAATCCCTCATTGATATTATCATTACAAACATTAATTAAAAAAATTTTTACAAAAAATGAACAATAGTGTCACAGTGACTTACACTTGCATCGCATCTCATAAACTAAATGTCTAATGATAATGTCAATGAGGGATTTTTAATCACTGATATGTTGAAATTGTAACTAATATTGATACTGTTGTTGATAATGTTCATTTTTGTTTCACTACTTTTGGTTTGTTCTGTGTCGTGTTTGTGTCTCCTCTCAATTGCTCTGTTTATTGCAGTTCTGAGTGTTGCTGGGTCGGGTTTGGAATTGGATTGCGTTGTTATGGTATTGCTGTGTATTGTTTTGTGGGATTGATTAATTAAAAAAATAAAAATTTAATAAAAAAAATAAAAATAAAAAATCGATTTTTTAAAAATGAGAATCGATTCTGAATCGCACAACGTGAGAATCGCGATTCGAATTCGAATCAATTTTTCCCCACACCCCTAACAATTAACTACATAAAGTCAATTTGTTTTTCCACTCTACTGGTACTTTAAAGTGACTCACTCCATGGACAGTTGTGCGTTTGGTCCAACTGGCTGGTGACGTTTTTTTCAAGTTTATTTTGAATGCCATTTGTGTCGAAATAGCTTTGCTCCAAGTTCCACATTTACACCGGCAAGTCACACCGACCTCACTCTCTCGGCTTCTGGACGTTTCACCCTTCATTCGTGCTCGCTGCTATGAGCAACAGTTCATCCTCGGTATATTCAGCTTCAAAAAGATAAGGTTGCGAGTCCTCGTGTGTCCAAAAATAGCCGTCTGCATTGCAATAACAATTAAAAAAAAAATATATATATATTACTCATTTTTGACATTTTTATGACTGAGTGCCTTCCGGGTCCCCGGGACCTCACTTAGGAGGAGCGAGCGCTAAAGGTAAAAAAAACAAAAACAATTTTATGTATCTGTTTTGAAAATGAAAAAAATCCAAATGGCCCACATATTGTTACATCTTTCAGTGGGAAAAGTTTGCACACTCCTGGTTTAAGACATGCCTGTAACTAGTATGTCATCTTGTTGTGACTTCTGTCTTAATGTGGTGCTTTTCCCATGGCTGACCTTCCACAAGGTGCCCCCCCCCAGCGTGTGAATATAGCTTTAATAGGCTGTCACTGATAAGGTTTGTATGGACCCTGCTGACTAACCACACAGTGCGTGGCCATCTTGGCCCCCACTTGTGTTGCACTGCAGTGCAGATTGGACGTTTGCTGCAGTCCTTGACTTCTGTAAAACTTCTTCTGTCATACCCTTTTTAAAAACATATCTGATAGAGGCTCTAGGCTAGGGGGTTTTACTGCCTTGTTTTCGCATCTTGTCTGAAAATCAACCTTTTTCCTGTTGTTAGGTATTCGATAAAAAGATGGGGAGTTACAGATTTTCTCTGTTCAAACTGCACAACCTTTGGAAAATGTAACTTAAAAACCCCAGCCTGAACCTTGCCTCTTCCCGGTATTGACATCCAGATGGTGAAGTATCAAGTGGCTCTATATTTAACTGCAGTAAGGTGTATGTGTATGGATGTGCATACCTCAGCGGGTGTGTGCCAGCGGCCTGTTACTCACACTCCAGCAGAAATCTAAAGAGTCAGAGCAGTACCAAAAAGTCTATGACCATTCATCAAAGATTGTTACGTTTGAAGCAGTTCAACAATCAATCAATCAATCAATCAATGTTTATTTATATAGCCCTAAATCACAAGTGTCTCAAAGGGCTGTACAAGCCACAACGACATCCTCGGTACAGAGCCCACATACGGGCAAGGAAAAACTCACCCCAGTGGGACGTCGGTGAATGACTATGAGAAACCTTGGAGAGGACCGCATATGTGGGTAACCCCCCCCCTCTAGGGGAGACCGAAAGCAACGGATGTCGAGTGGGTCTGACATAACATTGTGAAAGTCCAGTCCACAGTGGATCCAACACATCAGCGGGAGTCCAGTCCACAGCGGGGCCAACAGGAAACCATCCCGAGCGGAGACGGGTCAGCAGCGCAGAGATGTCCCCAACCGATGCACAGGCTAGTGGTCCACCCGGGGTCCCGACTCTGGACAGCCAGCACTTCATCCATGGCCACCGGACCTATGCGACTCCCCCTCGCAAGGGACAGGGGAGAAGAGGAGAGAAGAAAAGAAACGGCAGATCAACTGGTCTAAAAAAGGGGGGGTCTATTTAAAGGCTAGATTATACAAATGAGTTTTAAGATGGGACTTAAATGCTTCTACTGAGGTAGCATCTCTAACTGTTACCGGGAGGGCATTCCAGAGTACTGGAGCCCGAATAGAAAACGCTCTATAGCCCGCAGACTTTTTTTTGGCTCTGGGAATCACTAATAAGCCGGAGTTCTTTGAACGCAGATTTCTTGTCGGGACATATGGTACAATACAATCGGCGAGATAGGCTGGAGCTAAACCGTGTAGTATTTTATACGTAAGTAGTAAAACCTTAAAGTCGCATCTTAAGTGCACAGGAAGCCAGTGCAAGTGAGCCAGTATAGGCGTAATATGATCAAACTTTCTTGTTTTTGTCAAAAGCCTTGCAGCCGCATTTTGTACCAACTGTAATCTTTTAATGCTAGACATAGGGAGGCCCGAAAATAATACGTTACAGTAATCGAGACGAGACGTAACGAACGCATGAATAATGATCTCAGCGTCGCTAGTGGACAAGATGGAACGAATTTTAGCGATATTACGGAGATGAAAGAAGGCCGTTTTAGTAACACTCTTAATGTGTGACTCAAACGAGAGAGTTGGGTCGAAGATAATACCCAGATTCTTTACAGAGTCTCCTTGTTTAATTGTTTGGTTGTCAAATGTTAAGGTGGTATTATTAAATAGATGTTGGTGTCTAGCAGGACCGATAATCAGCATTTCCGTTTTCTTAGCGTTGAGTTGCAAAAAGTTAGCGGACATCCATTGTTTAATTTCATTAAGACACGCCTCCAGCTGACTACAGTCCGGCGTGTTGGTCAGCTTTAGGGGCATGTAGAGTTGAGTGTCATCAGCATAACAGTGAAAGCTAACACCGTACTTGCGTATGATGTCACCCAGCGGCAGCATGTAAATACTAAAGAGTGCAGGGCCAAGAACCGAACCCTGGGGAACTCCGCACGTTACCTTGACATAGTCCGAGGTCACATTGTTATGGGAGACGCACTGCATCCTGTCAGTAAGATAAGAGTTAAACCAAGACAAGGCTAAGTCTGACATACCAATACGTGTTTTGATACGCTCTAATAAAATATTATGATCGACGGTATCGAAAGCGGCGCTAAGATCAAGAAGCAGCAACATAGATGACGCATCAGAATCCATCGTTAGCAATAGATCATTAGTCATTTTTGCGAGGGCTGTCTCCGTAGAGTGATTTGCCCTGAAACCGGATTGAAAAGGTTCACAGAGATTGTTAGTCACTAAGTGTTCATTTAGCTGCTGTGCAACAGTTTTTTCGAGAATTTTGGAAATAAACGGAAGGTGGGAGACCGGTCGGTAGTTTACCATGAGGTCAGGATCGAGGTTAGGTCTTTTGAGCAGAGGATGAATAACCGCTTTTTTGAATGCTAGGGGAACAGTGCCGGAGGAAAGTGATAAGTTTATAATATTTAACACTGATGGACCTAATAATACAAACAGTTCCTTGATAAGTTTCCCAGGAAGTGGGTCAAGTAAACATGTTGTTTGTTTTATCCCACTTACACGCTGTAATAATTCCTCTAATGTTATTTCATCAAAAATAGAGAGACTATTTTGGAGGGCAGTGTCCGTCGTATATACAGTCGTATTTGTGTTAATAGAGCCCAGTTGTAGCTGGGATGCGTTTAGGGATAAGTTGCAAGGAAACGTAGATTAAACATTTTACACCAGTGGTCCCCAAACTACGGCCCGCCCCGCCACCAATATCCGGCCCGCAGGAAGCCCCAAGTTAAAAAAAAAAAAATATATATATATATATATATATATATATATATATATATATATATATATATATATATATATATATATATATATATATATATATATATATATATATATATATATATATATATATATATATATATATATATATATATATATATATATATATATATATATATATATATATATATTTTTTGTAATTATATTTTTTAAAATCTGTCCTTTCTAATCTATTTTGTACTGCTTGTTACTCTCTGGGTCTCCTAGCCGCTGAGGCAAATCATATTGTCTAAAAATACATTTTCCCATCAATAACGTGACATCATCACTCTTTCAGTCATCTATGCCAGTGGTCCCCAACCACCGGTCCGCGGACCGATTGGTACCTGGGCCGCACAAGAAATTAAAAAATAATAATAATTAAAAAAAATAAAATAAATTATTATTATTATTATTTTTATTTTTTTTATTTTTATTAAATCAACATAAAAAACACAATATATAGATTATATATCAATATAGATCAATACAGTCTGCAGGGATACAGTCCGTAAGCACACATGATTGTATTTCTTTATGAAAAAAAAAAAAAAACCACCCCCCCCCCCCGGCTTTTCAAGCGTTGACTGGTCCGCGGCTACAAAAAGGTTGGGGACCACTGATCTATGCAACATTTTAAACAAAGAACCACCATTACATGTTATGTAGACCAGGGGTCCCCAACCTTTTTGTAGCTGCGGACCGGTCAACGCTTGAAAATTTGTCCCACGGACCGGTGAGGGAGGGGAGGGGGTTGTATTTTTTAAAAAAAGGGTGTATTTAAAAACATTTTTTTTTTTTTTACATAAATAAATACAATCATGTGTGCTTACGGACTGTATCCCTGCAGGCTGTATTGATCTATATTGATATAGAATGTATATATTGTGTTTTTATGTTGATTTCATAAAAAAAAAAAAAAAAAAAAAAAAATTTAATTCTTGTGCGGCCCGGTACCAATCGGTCCGCGGACCACTGATGTAGACCACAAGGAAGTCTTTTACATTTAGAAAATAATAATAATATGACCCCTTTGATGCACCTTATAATCCGGTATGCCTTTTGTATGAAAAAAAGACCTGTATAGACCCGCTTATCTGCAGTGCATTTTATAGTCCAGTGTGCCCTATGGTCCGGAAAATACGATAATTTAATTATTTGAAAATTATTCCATCAAGTACAATTTATATCTAGTCTGAAAAGAACAACATTCTACAAATGAGAATATTGCCAAGAGTAAGATGCAGTGTTGTTTCAAGCTACTAGTTTTTGATCAGATAAAAGAACAACTTGTTTTGAATTGTCTGTATCTTCAGTATTCACCCGTTTCTTTAAAAAGTAGGGAAAAACATCAGAAATCGAATTTTTGGTGGAAAAATCTGAGATTAGATTTTTAGGCCATATCACCCAGACCTGCTGGCGTGCTAAAGTCAGACCGTTGTCCAACCCAACACAATCGACAATACTTGACTCCGATTAGAGCTTGATCCTTACAACATATGCCCATCTTAAATGACTCCAGGGGGCCTTGGGGGTTGCCTCAGGGGAACCTACACCCTGGCTGACTTGGATAAGAATTCCTGCCAAGTGACCAAGTGACGATATTTAGTGTACATAAGATACCTGCTTCTTGATCTGACCCTGAGAGAAGCATGTACACTATGCAGGCCTCAGTGTTGTGGTTGGATGGACATGACTGCCAGCTTCTGGGGCCTTGTAATCTGTAGTCTTTATTTGCTCTGACCTTAAATGCCGTCCTTCCTCTGACAAGTAAAGCCGTGTTCAGCCCAAAAATAGCTCTCCGTAGATGATGATGATGATTTCAGTCTAAGTTTGAAGGGAAAAAACATTGCAGGGCAAGGTTATCAGGGCGCCTTCCTCATCCCCCCTCAGCATTCCTGTGGATGAATGTTGGGATTCTGAGAAGATTAATGTTAATGTAGCTACATGCTTCTGCAGATAACATTAGGCACCTCCAGTTTATAGCTCAACTTCACTGGCGCTACTTGTAACTTGGATTTAAGTCAAACGCAACATTTTTGCCTTCTTGTAAGAGACGTTGGGGAAAGAATCTTCTGAGCATGTTTCTGAAACCTAACTTACATTTGAAAAAGACACACCAGCTGATCTAAGTAGAATTAATGAGACTGTTTGGACACTTTGGGTTAAACTTGGACTGCATGAAAAGGTCCTTTTTAGATTTAGGTCTCTGCCTGTGCAAACTTGAGCTACAGCGCCACAAGGAGTTATGTCAAAAAAACAATAGTACTCTTTTAAATCTACATTTTTTCACCAAAAAATTGGTTGCTGAGTTGGTCAACAAAACAATTCAAACGCGGCTTGTTCCTATAAGACGCTGGTGAGCTGCTCAAGTTTGAGCCTTTACAACAGATGTTGCATATTACATTGTTTTGTATTTTTGATACTTTATCTATGATGCTGGTTATAACATGGAGGACACAAATGTTAGTTATCGTACACACTACAACATCATGCTTTTAAATGATTGATTGAGACTTTTATTAGTAGATTGCACAGTACAGTACATACACTACCGTTCAAAAGTTTGGGGTCACCCAAACAATTTAGTGGAATAGCCTTCATTTCTAAGAACAAGAATAGACTGTCGCGTTTCAGATGAAAGTTCTCTTTTTCTGGCCATTTTGAGCGTTTAATTGACCCCACAAATGTGATGCTCCAGAAACTCAATCTGCTCAAAGGAAGGTCAGTTTTGTAGCTTCTGTAACGAGCTAAACCGTTTTCAGATGTGTGAACATGATTGCACAAGGGTTTTCTAATCATCAATTAGCCTTCTGAGCCAATGAGCAAACACATTGTACCATTAGAACACTGGAGTGATAGTTGCTGGAAATGGGCCTCTATACACCTATGTAGATATTGCACCAAAAACCAGACATTTGCAGCTAGAATAGTCATTTACCACATTAGCAATGTATAGAGTGTACTTCTTTAAAGTTAAGACTAGTTTAAAGTTATCTTCATTGAAAAATAAGGACATTTTAATGTGACCCCAAACTTTTGAACGGTAGTGTATTCCGTACAATTGACCATTAAATGGTGACACCCCAATACGTTTTTCAACTTGTTTAAGTCGGGGTCCACGTTAATCAATTCATGCTAGGTTAGCCTGTTAGTGGAAGCAAACCAAAATGTTCAAACGTAAAGCTAGCATGTCTGTAGTTGACTGGCGGATAGTTAGCACAGCTCCAGGCGGCATTTTGGAAATTTGAATTGAAGAACTTTATTTGATTAGGACACTGCATATCCATCAGCATATGAGCAAAGTATCACAGTAAATATGCCAACATTAGCTGCAAAAGCTACATTTCGTCTGTTGTCCATAAAAACAGACATCCTGCATACTTTACAAGATAACTTACAGTCAATATTAGCAATAAAACAAGTCAACATAAGGTGATCAACTAAGTGTGTACACTCCACTGGGTACACACATAATAGACACAATGGAAAATTGTACAAAATAAATCAAACGTTCAGTATCATAGGAAAATAAATAAAGCAATAAAGTTTTATTATAATGGTTGCCCACATTTTTTATTGCTTTATTTATTTCCCCTTTGATACTGTAATGAATCTTTGATTTACTTTGTACAATTTTCCATTTTATCTAATAGTTGTGCACTTTCATTTTTGAAGTTGTTCTTGATTTATTGTTATGTCAAGTGATTGACCACAGCTGTGACTATTTAAGTACATCACTTCCTGTCGAAAACTGCAGACTCATTAAGACATTTTCGAAAACCAGTGTGTTTGGTAGCGCCTGTGCAGTTTGTATTGAAATTATTAGAAGGACACGAGTGTTGCTGGCCTCGCGTTCTCTTGAAGTACACTTTTTGCCGTGCACCTCTTTATTTTGGTTTTATTACGTTTTTTGGAGAGTGCGTGTTTTTGCTGTGTTTTGAACTTGATATGTCCATAAGGTAGCATTTTCTTTATCGCTTGTGGCTCAAAGTGAACTGCAGCCAAGTTCCCCCCCTCTACGGCACGGCCCGAGGGTAAAGTGCCGTTAGATAGTTATAGTTACGCGTTATCGCGTTCATTTTGACAGCCCTAATTATACCGTATTTCCTTGAATTGCCGCCGGGAATATAGTATTCGCCTGCCTAGAATTACAGCCGGGTCAAACTCGTTTCGCAAAATAATTAGCGCATGCTTGGCACTTCCGCCGGGTCAAATATGAGTCATTAAATGACTTCCGCCTCCTGGTGGTAGAGGGCGCTAGTGATCCTTCTTGCGACTGCTGGTACTGCAGAAGACCGGTGCTGCAGAAGAAGACAACAGGCAGTAAGAGTGAGGAGCCATTGTTTGCTTGCACTTTTACCATGGAGGATTACATATCTAAAATAAAACAGTTTTATAAACTGGACTTTCAATCGAAGCAGGACGTAGTACTTAAAGGAAGATCTCCATTGAGACAGAGAGACTTTTAAAACTGAAGAAAGATAAGGAAGACTTCTATAGGAGCTGCGCATGGACTCATTTATACCTAAAGGTAAGACCATAATAACGTTTTTTTTTTATTAAATGTGCTTTTCATGATAAGGTAAGCGCCGGAGTGAGAAGAGGTTTTTAAATAATTAACGCATGCTTGTCAATCCCGCATGCTTTTGGTAAACGCAGGAGTGAGAAGAGGTTTTAAATTAATTAGTGCCCCTGCGGCTATTCAAGGAAATACGGTAATCTAAGACATTTAGTTAAGAGTTGGACAATTCACATATGCATCCTCCCCAACAGTCACTAAAAAACTCTTCAGCCCAACTCTCTTTCCTCTTCCTTCTAAAGTCTTATAGTGACAAAGCCTTCTTCTTCTTCATACAATTCGGTAGATTCCAATCTTTGCCACTGGCATTGATTTGTTGCGACCCAAAACAGAGCTAACGGCAGAACTTTCATCATGGCTCGCAATAAACGCCATCATTACGGCCCTCCTCACACAGAGGTCCATCTGTGGAACTGTTAAAGGATCAGAGTACGTCCATAAAATTGCTTGAGGTATTTTCACGGACCAAAACAATTTGTTTTACCGGCTTGAAAAGGTGTGACTTGTAAGAAATGCAGCAGTTCAGAAGCTGTTGTCATGATTGAGCTCCCACAGGAAGGAATGTGGGTCCGTACCGTCAGTTTGGTTTCCACCCATCTGTGAAGGCATCCTAGCCCACATCAGACTCCGTGCATCCACATACCAAGGGGCTCTGTGGTTTTGTTGTAACTATTAAGTCATGCAGCTCTGTTTGTGTAGCACTTGCCTTTGAAGCTACAAGTCATTGCAACGCGTTACCTTCTGAAATGAAGTCCCTCACTAACCGAAATCTGTCTTCTTTTCTCCTTGGTGTCCCTCCATCCCTTCCCCCGCCATCTGTTTGTGACTTCGCATGAACGCAGGTAAGAACAACTTCATTCATTTCAAGAAACCACCACTTCTCATGCACCAGTAAAAATGCTCGTTTGAGCCTTTGTGGTGTGCTGTGGCGTGTAAATGTTGCTGCCTCCAGGGGGCAGCATGGCCTCACCAGTAAATGGGACAGCAGATTACTCATTCCAGAGCTTGTACTTCATGTTGCTTCACAGCCATATCTTGTCGGCTTTGCTCGGATATCATCTACTCCAAGGTCTGCTAATTTGTCAAATTGCATCCGCCCTTGACGCCTGTCATCTACAATTATGCATTTGTATAAGCCAATGGTGTGCCGCTGAGACCTTGATGTCTACCAAGCACCCCTCTCTTGTTTTCCCACATGCAGATCCTAAAAGCTTTGATAAATATTGTTATATACCAACTTAAAGAGCACTCTCAGCAGTTAGTCGGGACTACATTAAGAGAGTCTGAAGAAGTCTTCCTTGCGGGTTGAAAATGAAGCCGTTAACGCGGTAGGCAGCCTATCAAGGAGGAGTAGTCTGTCAGAAGTTATCGCTTGGTAAATGGAAATGTCAGCGCGATAAGATATAATGTTTCTGCCTCTTTTTCTACTTCATTAAATTACTCTGTTCTGAATTTTGATTTGATAGATTTCTAAAATTGCGAAGCATCTTCAGTAGCATCGTTAAAGGGGAACTAACTGGTCTTTTTGGGGATTTCACCGATTATTCACATTACCTAGGTAAGACAATTTGCATTCTACCTTGTAATATACAGCAAGTACGAGGCAGCTAACAATGCAGCTAATTGGAGTACACTTTTCCGCCCAGGAAGCCCTCTAAAAAACCTCCAAAAATACTTAATTTACATCTCGTGACCTGAATTTTAACCAAGTATTAGCGATATCGTTAGTATATTCCTTCATTCCACACTCCATCCAGCTGTATAATCACTCGCCATACAGCAATAGATGATATCTGTCTATTACCTGATACCTGACATGTTAGCTACTTCTCTTTGTTTATAATGTCTGTATTCTGCTGGATTTACTCTCTATTTTATGCTGCAGCTGTTACATATACTGTAATATTGTACAGGGTAATTGTTATATTTTGTATATATGATGTAAACATATAATATAATATATCAGTATATATCATATACTGTACATCAGGGGTCACCAACCTTTTTGAAACCAAGAGCTACTTCTTGGGTAGTGATTAATGCGAAGGGCTACCATTTTGATACACAATTAAATAAATTGCCAGAAATAGCCAATTTGCTCAATTTACCTTTAACTCTATGTTATTATTAATAATTAATGATATTTATCTTTGTGGAAACACTGATCATCTTAATGATTTCTCACAATAAATATATATAGAAACAGATAAATATCAATATGCAACACTTTATTTTTATATTTTCTCTAAGTGCACATTTTTCAAATTGAACATTTTCCAAATGATCACTATTAAGACAGTCTTGTGAAATAACAATATCCCATTTTAACTAGCTAGCCACTAACATTTTTTAACAAATCATGAATTACTTTGCACCATGTTTTTACAAATAATAACTCATGTAAAATACAAAAGTCAACTCTCAAATGTTTAAATAAATCATGTCACACTTTAAACTAGACACCAAATCTGTTATCTGTTTCTTTGTCAGTTAGTGAAGACCAAGTCTTTAAAATATTTTCTTGGATTTTCAAATTCTATTTGAGTTTTGTCTCTCTTAGAATTAAAAATGTCGGGCAAAGCGAGACCAGCTTGCTAGTAAATAAATACAATTTTAAAAATAGAGGCAGCTCACTGGTAAGTGCTGCTATTTGAGCTATTTTTAGAACAGGCCAGCGGGCTACTCATCTTGTCCTTACGGGCTACCTGGTGCCCGCGGGCACCGCGTTGGTGACCCCTGCTGTGCATACACTACCGTTCAAAAGTTTGGGGTCATTTCTAAGAACAAGAATAGACTGTCGAGTTTCAAATGAAAGTTCTCTTTTTCTGGCCATTTTGAGCGTTTAATTGACCCCACAAATGTGATGCTCCAGAAACTCAATGTGCTCAAAGGAAGGTCAGTTTTGTAGCTTCTGTAACGAGCTAAAGTGTTTTCAGATGTGTGAACATTATTGCACAAGGGTTTTCTAATCATCAATTAGCCTTCTGAGCCAATGAGCAAACACATTGTACCATTAGAACACTGGAGTGATAGTTGCTGGAAATGGGCCTCTATACACCTATGTAGATATTGCACCAAAAAGCAGACATTTGCAGCTAGAATAGTCATTTACCACATTAGCAATGTATAGAGTGTATTTCTTTAAAGTTAAGACTAGTTTAAAGTTATCTTCATTGAAAAGTACAATGCTTTTCCTTCAAAAATAAGGACATTTCAATGTGACCCCAAACTTTTGAACGGTAGTGTATATTATGTAAATATTACGTATATATGTTTTAGTCTATTTTATACCTGCATTGTCCTTTCCATCTTTTCCATCCTTTGTAACTGAGCTACTGTGTGGAACAATTTCCCTTGTGGATCATTAAAGTTTGTCTAAGTATAAGTATAAGTATAAGCGCTAACGCAGATGATGTATTTTTAGCGGCGCCGTGAGCTTATGCTGCAATGTTGACTAAATTGGTAAAAGTTACCAAGAAGTTGGTCAATTTAAGAAACTGTTTCAATAACAAGCAGGTCAATAATCGTCGTCCAATGTTTTTAATAGCAAAAATAAGTTATTTTGCAAAAAACTTGTTCTTCAAAATAGTTTTTAATTTTTTCCGATTGTCAAAAACGATGAATCGATTGAGAATCAGAATAAATAACAACTTGAGCACCCCTACATATAACATATTGCAAGAACTGGTTTGAATTGAGAATCAATTCTGAATCCAAATGTTACCCCAAGAATCAGAATCAATTTGTGCTTGGTTGTAAGATTCCCATCCTTATCAGACATGTTGCCTCCACTCCATCACCAGTACATACTCTGTGTACTGCACCTCCACTTTATACTACACCTTCCCCATTGATCATGTTTATTTTTGAGAAATCAAGTGAGTAGAAAAGCCTTATTTACTCTTGGCTCGAACCCTGGTATACCCTGGACAAGTCAGTTGAATCCATTATTATTGTAAAACATGAAAAGGACTCATTGCATACCTTTTTGCTGGTAAAGCTGTAAAAAAAAATCAGTAGCTGAGGGGTTCTTAACCTTTTTAAACTCAGGACCCAACTTTTCCACTACAAATATTAACACCTGACTAGTCATCTTATTCTTAATTTGAATCATATTCAATAAATATATATAACTTAATTACACCCTGTCAAATGATATGAAACCATGTGTTAATCACAAATATTATTTATTTAACAGGCTGGTTATAAAATATAGTACCAACCAATTATACTGCATAAGGGACAAATAAATAACTGACATAAAGTACATTTACCGTACATAAAATAATGTATTAAAATAAACTAAATTAACAATGAATGTTTCCTAACTTAACCGTCAACAAAATTGAAGTGCAGATGAAAAAACAGATTCACTCTCATAATTTTTGCGCTTAAGAAGCTCTGACTTTAGCTCTACATTTTTTCTGTCCGTTTGATCTTGTCGTTGCTGCCACAAGTGGTTGAAACGTGTATTACAACTAAGGACCACTGCAGCCCATACGGACCACAGCTGAGAAACGGATATTTCTTGGCAGTCCAACAATGCTTTAAACCAGGGGTGGCCACACCTTTTCTGCAGGCGAGCTACTTTTCAATGGGAGGGCATCTACCTCATTCATATATATCATTTATATTGATTGATTGATTTATTAAAACCTCTTAAGGCCCAAGCTGTTTGTTTACATGCTTTTTTTTAGTTCTCTTTGCTATTTGGCCTTATTGGACCCTAATTAGAATAAAAACTAAGAATCATCTTTAGATATGATGTACTTAGTCCATAAGTACACAAACGTGTACTTCATGTTTAGTGACATGCTAATTCTTATTTAAATTTTTTTTTTTTCCAAATTCCATTGTATGTTATACTCTTCTGACACCACCAGATGGCAGTATAAGTGTCCACATAAGCGGCCATAAGACCCCAATTCAGTAGTGTACACCATTTTGGAAATAAGAGCTAAAAGGTGCTGTCCACGCATGTGGCCACTAAGCCTTTAGAGGTTTTTAAAGAGAGGTTAACAAGTTAAAGGTGTGTTTTATTATAATACAAGCATGTTTTAACATTCCTTTCTTTCATGAAGACAAGAATATAAGTTGGTATGATTGTGATGACTTGCATTGATTGGAATCAGACAGTAGTGATGATAACCTCCACATTTTACAATGGAGTCCTCCTTTCTGTCCAATACCACATGAAAGTTTGTCCAGCTTCCATACTCCTTTTTATGCACTTTACAAGAAATACATTGGCGGCAAACTCCCCAGCTTGCTAGCTTGTGCACACCAGTTTTCGGAGACTCTTATTTTGTTAGCGCACGCAGGATGAAGCAGGACTTTTATTGTGAAGACAGGAACTGTGCAGTCGGTCTTTAGAGTTTTGACGGCAGGTACGGCGCGAGAGTCTGTCGAAATGAAAAGTGTTTCTCGCCTTCTTGTCGGTCATTTTTTCTTAATAATGATCTTGGCAGCTGCCAGCGTCATCTCCCAAGACCCTCGCGTGCCGTGAATGTCAATCAAGTGACCAAAGTCACGTCTTGGTGAAGATTGATGATCCGTCATTTTTAGGTCGATGGACTGACACACCCTCCGCCATCGACCGCTAGCTCGCCATCCACGTAATGGCCACCCCTGCTGTAAACTGTCCAGTTAAACCCTTATTCACCATTATACAGTGGTTAGAGCAGGGGTCACCAACGCGGTGCCCGCGGGCACCAGGTAGCCCGTAAGGACCAGATGAGTAGCCCGCTGGCCTGTTCTAAAAATAGCTGAAATAGCAGCACTTACCAGTGAGCTGCCTCTATTTTTGAAATTGTATTTATTTACTAGCAAGCTGGTCTTGCTTTGCCCGACATTTTTAATTCTAAGAGAGACAAAACTCAAATAGAATTTGAAAATCCAAGAAAATATTTTAAAGACTTGGTCTTCACTTGTTTAAATAAATTCATTAATTTTTTTACTTTACTTCTTATAACTTTCAGAAAGACAATTTTAGAGAAAAAATACAACCTTAAAAATGATTTTAGGATTTTTAAACACATATACCTTTTTACCTTTTAAATTCCTTCCTCTTCTTTCCTGACAATTTAAATCAATGTTCAAGTAAATTTATTCTTTTTATTGTAAAGAATAATAAATACATTTAATTTAATTCTTCATTTTAGCTTCTGTTTTTTCAACGAAGAATATTTGTAAAATATTTCTTCAAACTTATTATGATTAAAATTCAAAAAAATGATTCTGGCAAATCTAGAAAATCTGTAGAATCAAATTTAAATCTTATTTCAAAGTCTTTTGAATTTATTTTAAAATTTTTGTTCTGGAAAATCTAGAAGAAATAATGATTTGTCTTTGTTAGAAATATAGCTTGGTCCAATTTGTTATATATTATAACAAAGTGTAAATTGGATTTTAACCTATTCAAAACATGTCATCAAAATTGTAAAATTAATCTTAATCAGGAAAAATTACTAATGATGTTCCATAAATTCTTTTTTTAAGTTTTTCTCTTCTTTTTTTCGGTTTAATTTTGAATTTTAAAGAGTCGAAATTGAAGATAAACTATGTTTCAAAATGTAATTGTCATTTTTTTCGTGTTTTCTCCTCTTTTAAACCGTTCAATTAAGTGTAAATATCATTAATTATTAATAATAACATAGAGTTAAAGGTAAATTGAGCAAATTGGCTATTTCTGGCAATTTATTTAAGTGTGTATCAAACTGGTAGCCCTTCGCATTAATCACTACCCAAGAAGTAGCTCTTGCTTTCAAAAAGGTTGGTGACCCCTGGGTTAGAGTGTCCGCCCTGAGATGGGTAGGTTGTGAGTTGAAATCCCGGCCAAGACTATAAAAATGGGAGCCATTACCTCCCTGCTTGGCACTCAGCATCAAGGGTTGGAATTGGGGGTTAAATCACCAAAAATGATTCCCAGGCGCGGCCACTGCTGCTGCTCACTGCTCCCCTCACCTCCCAGGGGGTGATCAAGGGTGATGGGTCAAATGCAGAGAATAATTTCGCCACACCTCGTGTGTGTGTGTGACAATCATTGGTACTTAAACTTTTTTATTGGACCCCCGGTCCTAATTTGTGGCTTTCTGGCTAAGCGAGATGTTACTTCTGTGGGTTGTTGCATTCCGTCTGGTCGTGTTTCAGCCGTGCATCTGAAGACGTCACACCAGGAGTAGACGAGGCGTTTGCGTGAGCCTCAGTCGATCCAGACTTGCGTCTTCACCGCGTACATCCAACATCTGTTTGCTCACTCACTGAAAGGCGGCCTCCAGTCAGAAGGTTTATGAGAAGATCCTTCATATGGACTGCATTTGGTACCAGAGCCAATCCTTGACGTTGGGCTACTCTGCGTTGAAGAAATATAGCCCGTTACACCGGTATAAATTTGTTTTTATGGCTGTGAGTCCAACTTTTATGATGGCATCTAGAGCTCATTATCACTGATGTTTATTTAGAGAGAAAAGCCATTGTTGGGGAAAAGAGGGTGTAAATGAATAGTCTGCAGCAGCAGAATCTAAATAAAAATGGTCCCAGTGTACCCTGAATGCATGGGTTTCATTCAAGAAGCATAAACGATCACCCTGGCGCCCGCGCCGCTGTTCATTAGCTTGCAGTGTCAGCCCCCGCCTCCTGAGCTGGATGCGCTTTATCTCTATATTTAGTAGCATGACTCAAGGCTGCTTTCACCTCCTGTTGAATAGAAGTATTTGTCCTTCAGGAATATTTCTCTTAATGCTTATTCTACAACCCTTATCTCTGTGCGAAGGGACTTGTATCTTCCTGCGTATGTATGACACGGGCAGAATGGGCCTAAAAAGACACATCATACGTAGAAGGTGGGGTTTTAAATGCAACTTTCAATGAAACTAGAAAGCTTTCCTTTTGTAAACAAAAAGAAAAGTCAAAGAATAAGCAGCGTTGAACAGGTGCTAAGGTGCTAACAAATAGTTTAATTGGGGAGGATGGGGGCAAAGGGGCATGTGCCCTGCTCTTTTTCAAAAGGCTGTTTTTGTCCCTTGCAATTTTTTATGTCCAAAAAAAAATGTACCGCTGTTGAATAGAGGCATGTCAAACACTTGTGCCAGGCGGAAAACCCCCGCTCAGACTGAAGACTGTGCCTTTTCAACAGCCCACAAGCTCATTGGTCAGCCTCAGAGTCAGTGGTCAGTTGCGAGTAAGAACAAGTCGCTGTCATTCACAGGAGAGAGATATTCATGATAGAAATAATTTGAAAATGCTTTATGTTGAACATAAACTTTATCAAACACTGCTTTTGTATTATTACGTGTAGCCTCCGGAACATTATATTGGACCAGGAAGAGAGGACGTTACAGGGACCATCAGGGTTTTTTTTTTATGTAGAAGTGGGTGTCATGTCAGACTGGTTTTGGTCTAGTGCAGGGGTCGGCAACCCAAAAATACAAATAAGTCTGTCTGGAGCCGCAAAATATGAAAAGCTGTATATAAGTGTTATAATGAAGGCAACACATGATGTAAGTGTCTAGCTATAATAGCCTACTATCAAAATGACTGTGTCGCAGGCTCAAGCAAATCTTCGTTGACAGAAATGTTGAAATTTAATATTCTACACATTTTTATATTAAAAAACATTAGTAAATAGCATGTTAGCATTGATTAGCTTGCAGTCATGCACTGACCAAATGTGCCTGATTAGCACTCCAACAAGTCAATAACATCAACAAAGCTCACCTTTGTGCATTGACACACAGTATAAAACGTTTGGTGGACAAAATGAGACAAAGGAGTGGAATATTTTACATGTAAACAAACGGTTGCGTCACAGTCCACACTATGGGGAGTTCAAGAACCGCCAAAATTTATTTGGACAAAACGATGTTCGCCAAATACTCATCAGTGAAGCATACACACAAACATATTAAACAGTTGGCTTTTGAACAATTGGGAAGGTTTGTGTCATGTTTTTCGTCAAACAGAAAACATACTAAAACAAACAAAAAAATCCCCCTATCTTTTTCCATTTTCTATCCTTTTTTTAAAAAATGGGTTGTGGTTGGGGGCGTGGTTATTTACAGCTAGAATTCTCGAGTATTTCATATATATATTTATTTTTATATATATATATATATATATATATATATATATATATATATATATATATATATATATATATATATATATATATATATATATATGAAATACTTGACTTTCAGTGAATGTTAGCTATATATATATATATATATATATATATATATATATATATATATATATATATATATGTATGTATGTATGTATGTATGTATGTATGTATGTATATATATATATATAGGACAAATTTCACCACATCTAGTGTGTGTGTGACAATCATTGGTACTTTAATCTTTAATCTTAATATTTATTTTATTTACATAGAAAAATAAATAAATACTTGAATTTCAGTGTTCCGGTGGCTATCCATTAGATGGCAGTATTGTCCTGTTTAACTTCTTCGTTCATTGGGCAGGCAAGCTGTTTATATTGTGGGAAAGCGGACGTGAGAATAGGCTGTCCCCACTCAGTCTCAGGTCCGCATTGAGCTGGAGGGGGCGTGGCCTCCAGCTCCGGCTGAATACCGGGAGTTTGTCGGGAGAAAATCTCTGCCGGGAGGTTGTCGGGAGAGGCGCTGAATACCGGGATTCTCCCGCTAAAAACGGGAGGGTTGGAAAGTATGAATTATGCAGTGCTG
>NC_084752.1:45307159-45309659 GCF_033978785.1 Entelurus aequoreus | reverse complement strand
ATCAAAATCAGGTATGTCCGATAATGGCTTTTTGCCGATATCCGATATTCCGATATTGTCCAACTCTTAATTACCGATACCAATACCGATATATACAGTCGTGGAATTAACACATTATTATGCCTAATTTGGACAACCAGGTATGGTGAAGATAAGGTCCTTTTTTAAAAAATTAATAAAATAAAATAAGAATTAAAAACATTTTCTTGAATAAAAAAGAAAGTAAAACAATATAAAAACAGTTACATAGAAACTAGTAATGAATGAAAATGAGTAAAATGAAGTGTTAAAGGTTAGTACTATTAGTGGAGCAGCAGCACGCACAATCATGTGTGCTTACGGACTGTATCCCTTGCAGACTGTATTGATATATATTGATATATAATGTAGGAAGCAGAATATTAATAACAGAAAGAAACAACCCTTTTGTGTGAATGAGTGTGAATGGGGGAGGGAGGTTTTTTGGCTTGGTGCACTAATTGTAAGTGTATCTTGTGTTTTTTATGTTGATTTAATAAAAAATAAAATAAAAGTAGCACTTATTAAAACGCTTTCGCCAACTTTTAATCAGAAGGGTTCAATCTCTCTCCTGTAGTAGTTTGAAGCCAAAACGACAAACGCGCTCAGAGGAGATAATGTTCGATGTGTTTTGAAGTGGGGATATCAAACTTCCTGTTGATTTTTGCTGAAGGATGTCAACCTATGAAATGTAGGTCTAAGTGAGACCTACGTAGAGGTTTTTGTTTCATGTCTCTAAAACGTTCCTACCGGAAGTTACAAGCAGTTTTGTCTGTGTTTTCCTCTGAGAAGTAGTTTTGTCTCTGTTTTATTCAAGAATTGCGAGTTTTGGGGTTCGGTTTTTTTTTAGATCGCAATTTCCACCAGGCCCGATGTGTGTAAAAAGTTTGGTGAGTTTTGAAGTATTTTAAGGGGGTCAAATTACAGTTCAAAGAGGCAAAAATGAGTGTTTTTAGTCATTTTTTGTGTTGAAGGGGAAATTGCCAACTTCCTGTTGGTTTTTGCCCGAGGATGTGAAATTATGAATTGTAGGTCTAAGTGAGACCTACATACAGGTTTTTGCTTCATGTCTCTACGACCTTCCTAGTGGGAGTTACAGGCAGTTTGTTTTTGTTTTTTTTCCTAGGGGGCGCTAGAGCGCAATTTTGATTTTTGGGGTTTGGTTTTTTTTACTAAAGTGTGCTGTCACAGTTTTTCTATGTGTGTCTAAAATTTGGTGAGTTTTGAAGCATGTTAAGGGGGAAAAGTAGTGTGCAAAGCTGCGGAATAATAATAAACCTTACAATTTCAATAGGTTCCTTTGTACAGGGTACATGCGAACCCTAATAATGTTGGTAAATTACTAAAAAAAACACATTTCTGTGAGACATTAAATTGGAGTGCAATAATAAGTGTCAAGAAGCCAAACAAAAAAAGGTTGGTGGATGAGAATAAATGTAAAGGTAAATTAAAGCTGCAAGCAGCGTTGGTCGGGTCCGCATTTTGGCAGGTGCTAGTCCTAGGTGTCCCAATACTTTTGTCCAGTGGTAGTCCTGAGTGAGACCTACATAGAGGTTTTTGTTGCATGTATCTACGATATTCGTACTGGGAGTTAGAGGAAGTTGTGTCTGTGTCTTTTTCCTAGGTGTTGCGGCTCGTAAAATCAAAACGGTAGCACGAATCAAAACTCTTTCGTCAACTTTTAATCAGAAGGGTTCAATCTCTCTCCTGTAGCAGTTTGAAGCCGAAACGACAAACGCGCTCAGAGGAGATAACGTTTGGTGACCGGGTGTAACAAAAATTTTGTTTTGAAGGAGGAATAGCAAACTTCCTGTTGATTTTTGCTGAAGGATGTCAATCTATGAAATGTAGGTCTAGGCAAGACCTACATAGAGGTATTTGTTTCATGTCTCTAAGACGTTCCTACCGGAAGTCACAAGCAGTTTTGTCTGAGTTTTCCTCTGAGGAGCAGTTTTTTCTCTGTTGTTTTCAAAAATTATGTAGAGCACAATTTTGAGTTTTGGGGTTCGGTTTTTTTTTAGATCGCAATTTCCACCAGTCCCGATGTGTGTGAGAAGTTTGGTGAGTTTTTAAGTATTTTAAAGGGGTCAAATTAGAGGTCAAAGACGTAAAAAGCAGTGTTTTTAGTACATTTTTGTCTAAAATGGGAAATTGCCAACTTCCTGTTGGTTTTTGCCCGAGGATGTGAAATTATGAATTGTAGGTCTAAGTCAGACCTACATACAGGTTTTCATTTCATGTCTCTACGACCTTCCTAGTGGGAGTTACAGGCAGTTTGTTTTTGTTTTTTTCCTATGGGGCGCTAGAGCGCAGTTTTGACTTTTGGGGTTTGGTTTTTTTACTAAAGTGGTTGGGGCACGTTTTTATATGTGTGTGTCAAATTTGGTGAGTTTTGAAGCATGTTAAGGGGGGCAAAGTAGTGCGCAAAGCTGCGGAAAAATAATAAAGAAATAATAATAAAACCTTACAAATTCAATAGGGT
>NC_084752.1:45282159-45302159 GCF_033978785.1 Entelurus aequoreus | reverse complement strand
TGTTGCTAGGGCTGCAGCTATCCAATATTTGTGCTCTTTTTTTTTTTGTACAACTGCAACATACAGTGACTACATCTGCAGATACAACATACATGTATTCAAATAATGAGTGAAGTCGATAGTAATAAGTAGGGATGTCCGATAATATCGGCCGATAAATGCATTAAAATGTAATATCGGAAATGATCGGTATCGTTTTTTTTATTATCTGTATCGTTTTTTTTAATTTTTAAATTTTTATTTTTTTTATAATGACCCTAAGTCTTCTACTATACTAAGTATTTCAATGCTTGGAATCTGCACTTTTGCATGATATACTAGTTATTATGGTCATCTAATTAGTTACTATGGTCATCTAATCAATCAATCAATGTTTATTTCTATAGCCCTAAATCCCAAGTGTCTCAAAGGGCTGCACAAGCCACAACGACATCCTCGGTACAGAGCCCACATCTAATTAGTTAATATGGTCATCTAATTAGTTTCTATGGTAATGTAAGCCACGAGGCACCAAGCACTGTGGGTGGGGTTGGGGAGTGTTTCCACAGAGTGTTTCTAGAGCAGTGGTTCTTAATAGGGATGTCCGATAATATCGGCCTGCCGATATTATCGGCCGATAAATGCGTTAAAATGTAATATCGGAAATTATCGGTATCGGTTTTTTTATTATCTGTATCGTTTTTTTTTTGTTTTTTTTTATTAAATCAACATAAAAAACACAAGATACACTTACAATTAGTGCACCAACCCAAAAAACCTCCCTCCCCCCATTTCTTTCTGTTATCAATATTCTGCTTCCTACATGATATATCAATATATATCAATACAGTCTGCAAGGGATACAGTCCGTAAGCACACATGATTGTGCGTGCTGCTGCTCCACTAATAGTACTAACCTTTAACAGTTAATTTTACTCATTTTCATTCATTACTAGTTTCTATGTAACTGTTTTTATATTGTTTTACTTTCTTTTTTATTCAAGAAAATGTTTTTAATTTAGTTATCTTATTTTATTATTTTTTTTAAAAAGTACCTTATCTTCACCATACCTGGTTGTCCAAATTAGGCATAATAATGTGTTAATTCCACGACTGCATATATCGGTTGATATCGGTATCGGTTGATATCGGTATCGGTAATTAAAGAATTGGACAATATCGGATATCGGCAAAAAGCCATTATCGGACATCCCTAGTAATAAGCACTGCTCAAACACCTGCATAAGAAAATTAGCCTTTTGCTGAAGCCCAATTGTTTTTTTATTAAAAATATGCTGTCATTGTCAATAATTCTCCCCAAATATGTTTGAATATCTGACCAGGCATTTATTTCAGTTCTTGTGAGAATTCTTCTCGGGTTTGCACAGCTGCGTTTACACGGCCACGCCCCCTTTCTCTCCTTGCAGTGCTGGTCGTCTGCAGTTCCTTTCCTCTGCTTACCTTTCAAAACTTAAGATTTTTACCGGGAATTCCAGTTTTTGTCCTTCTTTTCTGGTGTCTTCCCGGACCCGACAAGCCTCCTTCCGCAACATTCGGAGCGCCTCAATGAAATGATGCGACACAGATGGACAGACATGAAGATGGCAGAAAAGATATATCAAACAAAAATACAAATTTTAAGTATCTTGACACATAGGAGACATAATAATAATAATAATAATAATAATTAGGGGTGTAACGGTACACAAAAATTTTGGTTCGGTACTTACCTCGGTTTAGAGGTCACGGTTCGGTTCATTTTCGGTACAGTACGAAAACAACAAAATATAAATTTTGGGGTTATTTATTTACCAAATTTGCAAAATCTTCCACCGAAAATATTTTTCTTAGTGTAATATTTGATGTAAAGTAATGGGAACCTTGGATAGGTCAATAATTCATAATAACATTGATTTTGATTCAATATTATGTTTTGAGCAATGACAGTTTGAAAGAAAAAAAAAACAGCTTTGTTTTATTAGTCAATATTGCAACTTTTTCTAAATTACATTTAACCTTTAAGCTTTTTTATTTCACTTTTGTTATGTTTTTGTCAATTTAATAGTATTTTTTACACACTTTTGACACCCCTGCTATAGATAGTAAAAAATTAAATGTGATAAATCTATGGATAAAAAGCCGAGCCTGGCGACGCATGCGCGTTTATCATAACTCTCTCTCTCTCTCTGTCTCTGCCCCTCCCTCACCAATGCTGCTGTTTGTTTTGTTTTTAACCCCTTCTTAACCCTGAACGTACATTGAAAATACACGCAACCCTAACTCAAAATGCCGGACATTTGAGGCATTTAAGAAACTCCGCCCTGACAGCTCCGCAAAAGAGGACATGTCCGGTGAAAAGAGGACGTATGGTCAGTCTGTCCTAGCCCGTTAGCTGCTAGCATGCCGTGTGTTGTGCCTCGGTGTGCATTGTCTACACAACGTGCGTTACGCTACTTAATATGTCCGTGTGGAAACTCGTTCTGTACACCACCGAACCGGAACCCCCGTACCGAAACGGTTCAATACAAATACACGTACCGTTACACCCCTAATATATACACACATATATATATATATATATATATATATATATATATATATATATATATATATATATATATATATATATATATATATATATATATGTATATGTATATATATATATATATATATATATATATATATATATATATATATATATATATATATATATATATATATATGTACATATATATATATATATATATATATATATATATATGTACATATATGTATGTATGAGGTATATCACCTCGACTTGGTCATTTAAAGGCCTACTGAAATGATTTTTTTTATTTAAACGGGGATAGCAGATCCATTCTATGTGTCATACTTGATCATTTCGCGATATTGCCATATTTTTGCTGAAAGGATTTAGTAGAGAACATCGACGATAAAGTTCACAACTTTTGGTCGCTGATAAAAAAGCCTTGCCTGTACCGGAAGTAGCGTGACGTCGCATGTTGAAAGGCTCCTCATTTGAGCGAGGATGAAAGATTTGTGGATGAGGTACGTGAGAGTGAAGGACTAGAGTGCAGTGCAGGACATATCTTTTTTCGCTCTGACTGTAACTTAGGTACAAGCTGGTTCATTGGATTCCACACACTCTCCTTTTTCTATTGTGGATCACGGATTTGTATTTTAAACCACCTCTGATACTATATCCTCTTGAAAATGAGAGTCGAGAACGCGAAATGGACATTCACAGTGACTTTAGCACTGTTGCTAACGACGCCATTGAAGCTAACTTAGCTACGGGACCTCGTCAGAGCTATGATAAAAACATTAGCGCTCCACCTACGCCAGCCAGCCCTCATCTGCTCATCAACACCCGTGCTCACCTGCATTCCAGCGATCGACGGCGCGACGAAGGACTTCACCCGTTAATCGATGCGGTCGGCGGCTAGCGTCGGGTAGCACGTCTGCTATCCAACTCGAAGTCCTCCTGGTTGTGTTGCTGCAGCCAGCCGCTAATACACCGATCCCACCTGCAACTTTCTTCTTTGCAGTCTCCATTGTTCATTAAACAAATTGCAACAGATTCACCAACACAGATGTCCAGAATACTGTGGAATTTTGCGATGAAAACAGAGCTTTTTGTATTGGATACAATGTGTCCCATTACTTCCGGTTCAACCATCGTCACGCGCATACGTCATCATACATAGACGTTTTCAACCGGAAGTTTCGCAGGAAATTTAAAATGTCACTTTATAAGTTAACCGTATTGGCATGTGTTGCAATGTTAAGATGTCATCATTGATATATAAACTATCAGACTGCGTGGTCGCTAGTAGTGGCTTTCAGTAGGCCTTTAAAGTAGCTGGCCTGCTGAAAAAGTGTGGGCACCCCTGACTTGCCCAAAGTCTTGTTTAGCTCTTTTCTTACGTGTGTTATTCATGTTTAAATAACTTTCATTTCAAATAAATATGGTCTCCAAATATCAGTTATCGGCCTTCTTCTTTACTAATAATCAGTATCGGTCTGTCAAACTCTAATGGCGATGTCATCTCTTGACTTTCAACCATTTGCACGACTTTTGAAGCATATTTTGAGCTTCCGCTTTGTTTTGGTATTTTTCCAAATCCAACCTTGCTGGGCTTTCTAGTCTCATGAAATATATATTTAGTCCCGGGCCACTCCGCAGGCGGATTGTGTTTCCCCACGTCTTTGTCCATTTGGATCTTGCGTAAAGTCCTTTTTATTTGTTTCCTGAATGTCTAATCTGCCAAGTTCATCGTCCATTTGGCGTGCCCGCGGCGTGAAGGGGGCCCTTGTTCGCGTGGTGTGCCCGGCGAGTCGTCCTCTGGTGCACATTAACATACAGCTGTCCTAGCGGATGTGGCGAGAGACACACCCGTGCGCTTCAGAGGAGGAGGGAATCTCTTTGGCTGGCGGGCTGCGGCCACAGCAGATGGACTGTGGAGGTTTAAAAAGACCCACACTCCTATTGTGAGCCGCCTTTTGTCGCATTTAAAGGTCACTTATGGGGTCATGGCTGGATTGCTGTAAGAAGCCCCGCCCTATGTTGCTTGAACTCAATGGCTATAGCTTTGCTAACGATAGCTTTTTTGGCTTCAGTAGAGGGTGTGTTTAGGGGAAAGGAGGCAACATGGCGTCTTAAAAGGTCACTGTTGTGAGTTTATAGCACTCAATTTACATGTACTGTATGCCTTAACCCAGTGTTTTTCAACCACTGTGCCGCGGCACACTAGGGAGATGATCTAATTTCACCTATTTGGGTTAAAAATAGGGATGTCCGATAATGGCTTTTTGCCGATATCCGATATGCCGATATTGTCCAACTCTTTAATTACCGATACCGATATCAACCGATGCCGATATCAACCAATATATACAGTCGTGGAATTAACACATTATCATGCCTAATTTGGACAACCAGGTATGGTGAAGATAAGGTACTTTTTAAAAAAATGAATCAAATAAAATAAGATAAATAAATTAAAAACATTTTCTTGAATAAAAAAGAAAGTAAAACAATATAAAAACAGTTACATAGAAACTAGTAATTAATGAAAATTTGTAAAATTAACTGTTAAAGGTTAGTATTATTAGTGGAGCAGCAGCACGCACAATCATGTGTGCTTACGGACTGTATCCCTTGCAGACTGTATTGATATATATTGATATATCATGTAGGAAGCAGAATATTGATAACAGAAAGAAATGGGGAGAGGGAGGTTTTTTGGGTTGGTGCACTAATTGTAAGTGTATCTTGTGTTTTTTATGTTGATTTAATAAAAATAAAAAAAAATAATAAAAAGTTTTTTTTTTTTTAAACGATACAGATAATAAAAAAACCGATACCGATAATTTCCGATATTACATTTTAACGCATTTATCGGCCGATATTATGGGACATCCCTAAATATAACAAAAACAAACAGAAAAAACACACAAAAAAACACAAGTGCAAAACTTCATGAAGTACTAACCGAACAAAAAAAACAAAAGTAATATACACCTCACGGGATGATACAAAACAAATACAAAACCAGGCAAAAAATAAATATATTGATATTGATATTGATGTATCATGTAGGAAGCAGAATATTAATAACAGAAAGAAACAACCCTTTTGTGTGAATGAGTGTGAATGGGGGAGGGAGGTTTTTTGGGTTGGTGCACTAATTGTAAGTGTATCTTGTGTTTTTTATGTGGATTTAATAAAAATAAAAAATAAAATAAAAAATAAAAAAAACGATACCGATAATAAAAAAAACGATACCGATAATTTCCGATATTACATTTTAACGCATTTATCGGCCGGGACATCTCTAGTTAAAAATATTTTTTGCAAAGCAGTAATTATAGTCTGCAAATGATGTGTTGTTGTTGAGTGTCGGTGCTGTCTAGAGCTCAGCAGAGTAACCGTGTAATACTCTTCCATATCAGTAGGTGGCAGCCGGTAGCTAATTACTTTGTAGATGTCTGGAACAGTGGGAGGCAGTGTGCAGGTAAAAAGGTGTCTAATGCTTAAACCAAAAATAAACAAAAGGTGAGTGCCCCTAAGAAAAGGCATTGAAGCTTAGGGAAGGCTATGCAGAATGAAATTAAAACTGAACTGGCTGCAAAGTAAACAAAAACAGAATGCTGGACGACAGCAAAGACTTACCGTGGAGCAAAGACGGCGTCCACAAAGTACATCCGAACATGACATGACAATCAACAATGTCCCCACAAAGAAGGATAAAAACAACTGAAATATTCTTGATTGCTAAAACAAAGTAGAGGCGGGGAAATATCGCTCCAAGGAAGACATGAAACTGCTACAGGAAAATACCAAAAAAAGAGAAAAAGCCACCAAAATAGGAGCGCAAGACAAGAAGTAAAACACTACACACAGGAAAACAACAAAAAAGTCCAAATAAGTCAGGGTGTGATGTGACAGGTGGTGACAGTACACCTACTTTGAGACAAGAGCTATAGTGATGCATGCTTGGTTATGCTTTAAAGTCATATCCAACAATTGCGACGACGACTTTTTACTGGCAACTGAGTTTTGTTTTTTAATGATTTCTGCTGGTGGTGTGCCTTAAAATTTTTCAACGCAAAAAATGTGCCTTGGCTCAAAAAATGTTGAAAAACACTGTGCTACGGGATACGCCTGTTTGCTCGCCAAATGCTTGAGCCGGTGCTGAGTTTGCAACCGGACATGACGTCGGATGCAACAAAGTTATCAAAATATGGTACTCCGTAGTACCGATTCCATTGGGGCCTATAAAAGTAGCGAATTGGGCACCCATCCCTCTGAGAAAAGAGTGTGGTGTGATTTCAGTGGTAAAAAGGTGTGTTTGAGTGAAGGAAGGTATCATGTTGGAGTGTGTTGCTTGCCAGGCTGAAAGCATGCATTGTGTCAGCTGTCTCCACTCAATGACAAAGCCAGGGTTTTCAAGGCCTTTCTGAACCACGCTTGCTTGACAATTCCCTGTAAAATCTATAAAAAAGTTGATTTTTTTTCTTTCAAAATTGTATACGGACCTTGATATCTCAGTGAATAAAGCATGCATCCTTTTGTTTACTTACAGACTTTTTACTGTCAACTGAGTTTTGTTTTTTAATGATTTCTGCTGGTGGTGTGCCTCCGCATTTTTTCAACGCAAAAAATGTGCCTTGGCTCAAAAAAGGTTGAAAAACACTGGCTTAACCAACGTGCGTCTCACACCCTTTAAAAAGGGAGACATCTTTATTGCCATCTGCGGCCTTATGCAACTACACTTAATGTCAATCATTAGCATTTTGTATCAGGGTTAGCATCAAGATGCAACATTTTAAATTCAAAGTCTGCGATGTATTGTATATTTATGTATTTGTTTATTTGACCGGGACAGCGTACATTAATAGGCATTACAGTAAATGTACCAGAATTAGCCATAAGGCTATTTTACATACGTTGTGCCTGGACCGATGTTAAAAATGGACACCCTAAACCAGGGGTGGCCACACTTTTTCTGCAGGCAAGCCACTTTTCAATGTACCAAGTGGAGGGGAGCTACCTCATTCATATATATCATTTATAGCAGGGGTCTCCAACCTTTTTGAAACCAAGAGCTACTTCTTGGGTAGTGATTAATGCGAAGGGCTACCAGTTTGATACACACTTAAATAAATTGCCAGAAATAGCCAATTTGCTCAATTTACCTTTAACTCAGTGTTATTATTAATAATTAATGATATTTACACTTAATTGAACGGTTTAAAAGAGAAGAAAACACGAAAAAAATGACAATTAAATTTTGAAACATAGTTTATCTTCAATTTCGACTCTTTCAAATTCAAAATTCAACCGAAAAAAAGAAGAGAAAAACTTAAAAAAAGAATTTATGGAACATCATTAGTAATTTTTCCTGATTAAGAATAATTTTAGAATTTTGATGACATGTTTTAAATAGGTTAAAATCCAATCTGCACTTTGTTAGAATATATAACAAATTGGACCAAGCTAAATTTCTAACAAAGACAAATCATTATTTCTTCTAGATTTTCCAGAACAAAAATTTTAAAAGAAATTCAAAAGACCTTGAAATAAGATTTAAATTTGATTCTACAGATTTTCTAGATTTGCCAGAATAATTTTTTTGAATTTGAATCATAATAAGAAATATTTCACAAATATTCTTCGTCGAAAAAACAGAAGCTAAAATGAAGAATTAAATCAAAATGTATTTATTATTCTTTACAATAAAAAAAAAAAATTTACTTGAACATTGATTTAAATTGTCAGGAAAGAAGAGGAAGGAATTTAAAAGGTAAAAAGGTATATGTGTTTAAAAATCCTAAAATAATTTTTAAGGTTGTATTTTGTCTCTAAAATTGTCTTTCTGAAAGTTATAAGAAGCAAAGTAAAAAAAAAAAAAGAATTTATTTAAACAAGTGAAGACCAAGTCTTTAAAATATTTTCTTGGATTTTCAAATTCTATTTGAGTTTTGTCTCTCTTAGAATTAAAAATGTTGAGCAAAGCGAGACCAGCTTGCTAGTAAATAAATACAATTTAAAAAATAGAGGCAGCTCACTGGTAAGTGCTGCTATTTGAGCTATTTTTAGAACAGGCCGGCGGGCTACTCATCTGGTCCTTACGGGCTACCTGGTGCCCGCGGGCACCGCGTTGGTGACCCCTGCTTTATAGGATAGGATAGGTCTTTATTGTCATTGCACAAGTACAAGGAAACTTTGTTTTCAGTACAAAGCCGCTCAAGATGAGACAAACAAACAGTGTACAGGGTTACAGAACAGGAACGCTGATAGGTCGCCACAAGGCACCCCGTAAAAGATGGGAAAAAGGTAAACGCTGGGGAAGGATGAGTTTAAAAAAAACCAATCTAGACTGGGCTCCTAAGGGGGGCCAATGGACAATGGAGACTGCAAATAAGAAAGTTGTAGGTGGGATCGGTGGAGCGGCGGACTACAGCAACACCAACACCAGGAGGTTGTGTTGTGTTTTGAGCAGGATAGCAGACGCACTACAGTGAGTAAGCCCGCCGCCGCATCTAAGTTAGCTTCTATTTTTTTAGCTTCGCAAAGCTGAATATTATTAATCGTGTATTTACATGTTCATGGTTTAATAGTATTTTTGATCTTCTGTCTATCCATCCAGTCAGGTTTTTTTAAAATTTAGTTTCTATCTGCATTTGAGACTGCTAAGCTATCAAGTTGGCTACGTAGCTAGGTTAGCTTCTATTTTTTAGCTTCGCAAAGCTGAATATTATTAATCGTGTATTTACATGTTCATGGTTTAATAGTATTTTTGATCTTCTGTCTATCCATCCAGTCAGGTTTTTTTAAATTTAGTTTCTATCTGCATTTGAGACTGCTATGCTATCAAGTTGGCTACGTAGCTAGGTTAGCTTCTATTTTTTTTAGCTTCGAAAAGCTGAATATTATTAATCGTGTATTTACATGTTCATGGTTTAATAGTATTTTTGATCTTCTGTCTATCCATGCAGTCAGTTTTTTTAAAAATTTAGTTTCTATCTGCATTTGAGACTGCTAAGCTATCAAGTTGGCTACGTAGCTAGGTTAGCTTCTATTTTTTTAGCTTCGAAAAGCTGAATATTATTAATCGTGTATTTACATGTTCAGTCACTGTGAATGTCCATTTCGCGTTCTCGACTCTCATTTTCAAGAGGATATAGTATCCGAGGTGGTTTAAAATACAAATCCGTGATCCACAATAGAAAAAGGAGAGAGTGTGAATTCCAATGAGCCAGCTTGTACCTAAGTTACGGTCAGAGCGAAAAAAGATACACCCTGCACTGCCTCTTAAGTCCTTCACTGTAACGTTCCTCATCCACGAATCTTTCATCCTCGCTCAAATTAATGGGGTAATCGTCACTTTCTCGGTCCGAATCTCTCTCGCTCCATTGTAAACAACGGGGAATTGTGAGGAATACTAGCTCCTGTGACGTCACGCTACTTCCGCTACAGGCAAGGCTTTTTTTATCAGCGAGCAAAAGTTGCGAACTTTATCGTCGATTTTCTCTACTAAATCCTTTCAGCAAAAATATGGCAATATCGCGAAATGATCAAGTATGACACATAGAATGGATCTGCTATTCCCGTTTAAATAAAAAAAATTCATTTCAGTAGGCCTTTAATGACTATCATCCGCCTTTTCTCCCCAGCCCTGTCCTTCACACTCGCTCTCTTTGTTGTCCTTGGAAAAACAAAGTTATGTCGATCTCTAGCTATAAGCTATTAGCGGGTAAGACTGGATGTTCTGGTCGGGTCTTACGGGGTTTCGGTGTAGCATCCACTACGTTTTTTTTTTTTCCAGCAAATGTTGGCTCCCACTCTAAAGCATAACAATTAGCCATGAGACTGCTCAAATACCAAAAAAAGTAAGATGGGGCACTTGCACTTCCAGGTAATTTATATTGAACAAAATACCAAAATCAGCCCCTGCCCAGAAGTTGGGGGTTGTTTTAGTTAACACAACATTCTACTGTTTGAGGAAGACATTCCTTGTGTCGTTCAACAATCCCTTTAAGGCCACTTTCTGTAAGTGCTTCATAAAATAGTCCACAATAGTTTTTCTATATGAAAGAATATAAGAGAATGGTGCCTTGTTTGTAGTTTTAGTGTGTGGGTGTGCACTCCAGGAATTACTCTTTGCGTCAGATGCTTTGGAAAGACATGACTCAAACCACTGCACCCAGTGTTTGTTCCCCTTTTTTGGCACACACAACCAAACAATTTGCCTCCATGTAGTCTCTGGCAGTGTTTTTCAACCACTGTGCCGCGGCACACTAGTGTACCGTGAGTTATTGTTTGGTGTGCTGTGGGAAGTTATGTAATTTCACCTAATTGGTCAAAAAAATATTTTTTTTCAAACCAATAATTGTCATTCGCAAATAATGTGCCGTTGTAGAGTGTCTGTGCTGTCTAGACTAGTGGTTTTCAACCACTGTGCTGCGGCACACTACGGTCTAGTGTGCCGTGGGAGATGATCTAATTTCACCTATTAGGGTTAAAAATATTATTTGCAAAGCAGTAATTATAGTCTGCAATTGATGTGTTGTTGTTGAGTGTCGGTGCTGTCTAGAGCTCGGCAGTTTCCATATCAGTAGGTGGCAGCAGGTAGCTAATTGCTTTGTAGATGTCGGGAACAGCGGGAGGCAGTGTGCAGGTAAAAAAGTGTCTAATGCTTAAACCAAAAATAAAGAAAAGGTGAGTGGCCCTAAGAAAAGGCATTGAAGTTAAGGGAAGGCTATGCAGAACGAAACTAAAACTGAACTGACTACAAAGTAAACAAAAACAGAATGCTGGACGACAGCAAAAACTTACTGTGGAGCAAAGACGGCGTCCACAAAGTACGTCCGAACATGACATGACAATCAACAATGTCCCCACAAAGAAGGATAAAAACAACTGAAATATTCTTGATTGCTAAAACAAAGTAGATGCGGGAAATATCGCTCAAAGGAAGACGTGAAACTGCTACAGGAAAACACCAACAAAAGAGAATAAGCCACCAAAATAGGAGCGCAAGACAAGAAGTAAAACACTACCCATAGGAAAACAGCAAAACAAGTCCAAATAAGTCAGGGTGTGATGTGACAGGTGGTGACAGTACACCTACTTTGAGACAAGAGCTATAGTGATGCATGCTTGGTTATGCTTTAAAGTCATCTCCAACAATTGCGACAACCCAAAAAAGGTTGAAAAACACTGGTCTATAGAACATGTCAAGTATGTTCAGCGTCCCAATAACTGATTTACAAATACAGCTGCAACTCCAGAATGTGAAATATTGTGCTGGAGCTCATTCATGTTAGCATTCCAACTTCATAATATGTCATATCAAGTCATTACACGCAAGGTGAGACTTTTTGTTCTTGTCATTTTGGTGATTGAAAATTTGGGTTTTTTATAAACTGTAAGCCATAATCCTCAAAATGATATCAAAAGACATATCTTGCATGTTATGAGTTTCACTGTATACGTCTAAATGCTGGCATAAACAAACCTTTGCATGATGTTCTATTCTTTTGAGTTTGAACGGTGTTATGGATTTGTTTGAGTGGCGTGAATCTTTGGGCACCTAATGGTTCAATTCGAGTTGGATTCCTAGGGTGATGATTCGATTCAGAATCGGTTTGATTCATACGGATTCTCCCAGTGTAGTGTTTTGTATAATAATGAGGATTAAAAACTCTTTCAAAACGGATTACAGATTAGAAAAGATCATTCTGGTTGCATGGAGATGGCCTAAAATGTTTTCTTTAATTGATTCATATACTATTTATACATACAGTACAGGCCAAAAGTTTGGACACACCTTCTCATTCAATGCGTTTTCTTTATTTTCATGACTATTTACATTGTAGATTGTCACATCAAAGCTATGAATGAACACATGTGGAGTTATGTACTTAACAAAAAAAGTGAAAAAAATGTTTTATATTGTAGTTTCTTCAAAATAGCCACCCCCTTTGCTCTGATTACTAGAGATGTCCGATAATATCGGTCTGCCGATATTATCGGCCGATACATGCGTTAAAATGTAATATCGGAAATTATCGGTATCGTTTTTTTTATTATGGGTATCGTTTTTTTATTTTTTATTTTATTTTTTATTTTTATTAAATCCACATAAAAAACACAAGATACACTTACAATTAGTGCACCAACCCAAAAAACCTCCCTCCCCCCATTTCTTTCTGTTATCAATATTCTGGTTCCTACATTATATATCAATATATATCAATACAGTCTGCAAGGGATACAGTCCGTAAGCACACATGATTGTGCGTGCTGCTGCTCCACTAATAGTACTAACCTTTAACACTTCATTTGACTCATTTTCATTCATTACTAGTTTCTATGTAACTGTTTTTATATTGTTGTACTTTCTTTTTTATTCAAGAAAATGTTTTTAATTTATTTATCTCATTTTACTAATTTTTTTAAAAAGTACCTTATCTTCACCATACCTGGTTGTCCAAATTAGGCATAATAATGTGTTAATTCCACGACTGTATATATCGGTTGATATCGGTATCGGTTGATATCGGTATCGGTAATTAAAGAGTTGGACAATATTGGCATATCGGATATCGGCAAAAAGCCATTATCGGACATCCCTACTGATTACTGCTTTGCACACTCTTGGCATTCTCTCCATGTGCTTCAAGAGGTAGTCACCTGCAATGGTTTTCACTTCACAGGTGTGAAGTGAGCTTCAATGCTTGAAGCTCATGGAGAGAATGCCAAGAGTGTGCAAAGCAGTAATAAGAGCAAAGGGTGGCTATTTTGAAGAAACTAGAATATAAAACATGTTTTCACTTTTTTTGTTAAGTACATAACTCCACATGTGTTCATTCATAGCTTTGATGTGACAATCTACATGAAAATAAAGAAAACACATTGAATGAGAAGGTGTGTCCAAACTTTTGGCCTTTACTGTACTGTACTGTACTGTGGGACGGCATGGCGAAGTTGGTAGAGTGGCCGTGCCAGCAATCGGAGGGTTGCTGGTTACTGGGGTTCAATCCCCACCTTCTACCATCCTAGTCACGTCCGTTGTGTCCTTGGGCAAGACACTTCACCCTTGCTCCTGATGGCTGCTGGATACTGCCTTGCATGGCAGCTCCCGCCATCAGTGTGTGAATGTGTGTGTGAATGGGTGAATGTGGAAATAGTGTCAAAGCGCTTTGAGTACCTTGAAAGTAGAAAAGCGCTATACAAGTATAACCCATTTATCATTTATTTTTATATATATATATATATATATATATATATATATATTTTATTTTTTTAAAAATTTATTTATTTATTTATTTTATTTTTTTAATTTTTTTAATTTTAATTTTAATTTTAATTTTTTTTTATTTCTTAATTTATTTTTTATAACATTTTTTAAATTATGAATCGAATTTAGAATCTGGATGAATAAGAATCGCAATTCGAATGTGGATCGAGTCTTTTGTGTGTAAATATACCGTATTTTTCGGACTATAAGTCGCAGTTTTTTTCATAGTGCGACTTATGTTTTTTTCCTTTTTTATTATGCATTTTGGGCAGGTGCGACTTATACTCTGGTGCGACTTATACTCTGAAAAATACGGTATATGAAAATATCAGTTGACATCCACCGAAATTACGCTGTCAATATCAAATACTGACAAAATGTGTTTTTACAAAAAATGTCTACATATACACACACATGTTTACATTCTTTACAACTTCCAGTTTTCAGTAGTTGGGCACCATTGCAGGAAATGGTGAAGAAAAGGAAGGACATTTTGTTGCATGCTTTGAATGGGATACATTGGCACCAATTTTAATAGGAAGCATTTAATTAGCTTATGTTAAAAGAGATGTGATTTTTTAAAAAAGAGCATAGTTAATGAGACTGTTTTGGATGTGGGACAAACTTGTGTTTTTTTGTAGCTTTGCCAATTTAGGCAGGTTTAAAGAACATAATACAATTTCTACTAATTTCCATTTCATTCTGAATGGTAAGAATGACAACATTAAATGACACGGGATTTATCAAGGTATATTAGGTACATTGTCAAGCATGTTGGTATTAATTGTTACGCTACATACTTTAACCGCACATGCAGGTGTTCCTAATAATCTGGCCATGTACCTGCTGGACTAGCACATAATAGCATCATCATTTCAATATTCACTCTAAAACGTGTCGGCCTTGCGTCATCGAAGCCGTCTCAGTGAAGTTTGCCGCTAGTTGCATCATTCACCTTCACCGCCATTCTTTCACAAAGAAAGAGTTCCCAAAGTTTCCATCTTGTGTTGAATCTGCCCTGACTGTGTATTCAGCTGCTCCGTCCCTCCTCAGGGCCAAATTGTTCAATTTCCAGTCAAGTCAGACAGGTTGCTATCAGCCCCTCGGCTGGTGGCCCATCAGAGATAACGGCCATCTCAAACAGACACTTTAGTCAGGAACCTTTGCTCTCCATGCGTGGTCAGCGGACACATCTAAACGAGATCAAACGCACCCCTCACTTCCCTGGAATTGGATTGTAAATCAACACGGGTCACTCATTTCACTCCCTTTCATCCATTTGTGCCAGCGCTCTGTTTATGCCAGGTGGGACTTGGACTAAAACCCACTGAACGATTCGTCTTAGCTTAATTACCAGAAACGGGGACGTCGTCTAACATGTTTAACCAAATTTATTCTGAAGAACATGAGATGATTCCATTTTGCAGCAATGTCCACAGAAGAGCTGGAGAAAGCAGATCTGATTTAAACCCACCCCTCCTCTGTCTCGGCAAATACTAGTAATTAGTATGCATCTTGTGTTTGTTACGTTCACACTGACAATAACCTCTGCATCCTCATAAAAAGAAGAAAACAACATCTAGATGGGTACAAAAAAACATCAATAATGAATACACGGATGCAAGATTATAGAAAAATAACCCACTAAATAATGAATGGATGAATGGATGCTTACACACAATGAATACAAGAAAAATGTACAACTTAAAACTTCCTCTACCCGACAGAAACCGTTTGTTCGTACTGTTCTGCCCTCACTATACGTGTTGACAGCTAACAAACAATCCAAGACGTTCTAATAAAGTTCCAAAGCAGATTAATCCATTTAGGCTTTTTATTGTTGTTGATCTTGCTTTGTCTTTTTCATATCTTTACTTTTGTCTTGCACTGGACTTTTATTTTTGTAAAACTGAAATACACACAATGACAAATGTATAAGCTATGTGATTCAATTAACATACTGAAATGTAATACACAATATGTAAATATTAGCTTCACACAAATATACAGCATTATCATCAAACAAATACTGCCGAGTGTTGAAACAATTTCGATGGTGGAAATACACGACTGGCAGCCATTTTAAGTCCTCAAAACATCCATTAAAACAGTGCACAAAAATCGTTTTTCAATAAACATCTTAGTATCAACTTAACCACTTTCCACCTTAATATTGATTTATATAAACACGTTAAACAGTTTACTTACAGACTTATCTTTTCCAAGGCTTGTAAGAGCTAACACAACTTGTCTACTTCTCATTGTCTCATGAACTGAACTGACATCGTCAACCCGGAAGTGCCCAAACTAATGAAGCGTAGTATTTTCATATCGCCACAAGGTGTCAGTAAGAGTCTACAATCAAATGGGCATAGCACGTACTGTTGACACTGTATTTGTTTTTCTTCTGCTGGCAGAGGCGGCTAGCAGCTAACGTATGTTCATTCAATATATTGCAGCTAAAAAGCCACATATTATTATTACCTTATCGGTGTCCACACTCAACAATGCCACCGTTGAAGACCCCCTCGGCCCTCCGTCAGCCGGCGCGACCTAGTACGCATGCTCGAAAAAATGCGCGCGCCATAGTCACCTCTGACCTGGAAGTGTATCCTTACCCTGTGTTTCAATGTAGACTATTGCCACATTTCTTTCAACAGTAAACATTGCTTGCCCCACCATCAACAGCTGTTGTAGTCAATGAATCATATCTTTAATGGACGTGTGAAAGTAAACAATGTGATAAAGAACATTTTACAACAATCAACAATAGGACACTGTGCTTGTAGGCTGAAATTGGCGGTCGTACTTGACGGCCACAACCACCTCATGGCTTCACAATAGTTATGGAGTACAAAACTAGACGTTGAGTAATCGCTCGACATACATGGCGGACAATAACTGATAGTCTGCTTTGCCAGTCCAAATGCATTCGCTATTTTTCGTAGTCTTCCCTTGTCCACGGGAGCCCACATTGTCATCTCTGCTTCGACAAATGGACGAAGTTTTTCACTAAGTAGAATCACAGCTCACCTGGATATTGAAAAGTTCTCTTGCCGTTCCTCTGACACAACACACTCTGTGACAAACATATCCCACCGGGGCTGCCGTTCTTCCAGGCCTTATCCAAAACCCTCGCTCAACATTGCTATGTTGCCGTCTGAGAAGTGTTGTATCCCAAATAGCTGCAATCGCTCGATTCCTTCTCTTAAGGCAGTGGTTCTTAACCTGGGTTGGATGGAACCCTAGGTGTTTGGTGAGTCGGGCTCAGGGGTTCGGCGGAGGTCAAAACACACCCGACTCATCGTGTAAATAAAAACTTCTCCCTATGGGCGTATTACGGATACGACAACAGCAGAAGTCAGACTGATTTGCAGGTGTGTAATTTGTTGTGAGTTTATGCACTGTGTTGGTTTTGTTGTTTGAACAAGGTGATGTTCATGCACGCTTCATTTTGTGCACCAGTAAAAAAAACATGGTAACACTTTAGTATGGGGAACATACTCACCATTAATTAGTTGTTTGTTAACATGCAAATTAGTAACATATTGGCTCTTAACTAGTCATTACTAAGTACTTATTAATGCCTTATTCGGCATGGCCTTATTATAACTCTAACCAAATAACTGTAAATTAAGTCTTTGTTAGTTAGAATATGTTCCCCACACTAAAGTGTTACCAAAAACATATAACTTTGTGTTGAATTTGAAATTATTTTTTTTTAAATTTTTCACTAAAGAAGGATTGGGTGAATGCGCATATGAAACTGGTGGGGTTCGGTACCTCCAACAAGGTTAAGAACCACTGTGTTAAGTAGGGATGTCCGATAATGGTTTTTTGCCCATATCCGATATGCCGATATTGTCCAACTCTTTAATTACCGAGACCGATATCAACCGATACCGATATCAACCGATATATACAGTCGTGGAATTAACACATTATTATGCCTAATTTGGACAACCAGGTATGGTGAAGATAAGGTACTTTTAAAAAAAATGAATCAAATAAAATAAGATAAATAAATTAAAAACATTTTCCTGAATAAAAAAGAAAGTAAAACAATATAAAAACAGTTACATAGAAACTAGTAATTAATGAAAATTTGTAAAATTAACTGTTAAAGGTTAGTATTATTAGTGGAGCAGCAGCACGCACAATCATGTGTGCTTACGGACTGTATCCCTTGCAGACTGTATTGATATATATTGATATATAATGTAGGAAGCAGAATATTAATAACAGAAAGAAACAACCCTTTTGTGTGAATGAGTGTAAATGGGGGAGGGAGATTTTTTGGGTTGGTGCACTAATTGTAAGTGTATCTTGTGTTTTTTATGTGGATTTAATTAAAAAAAAAACAAAAAAATGATACTGATAGTAAAAAAAACGATACCGATAATTTCCGATATTACATTTTAACGCATTTATCGTGTTAAGGTATTGATGTGTGATTTCCACAAGCGTCTGTACATGTACAAGAATGAGAAACACGGGCATGTCTGGATGACTCGCCTCCATCTTTCCAATGGGTGAATGTGGAAATAGTGTCAAAGCGCTTTGAGTACCTTGAAGGTAGAAAAGCGCTTCACAAGTATAACCCATTTACCATTTACTCCACCGCTCTTGTCCGACGGCTCGCCCACAAACTCTGCAGAGCAGATATTGAAGCAAATGTAGCGCAAACTGCGTGAGCCAAAATGCTTGACGTATCTCTCCTCAATCTTCTATGTGCGATGATTCCCTTCAGAAATGTTGACTTTGATTGCAGAAAATCATTGAAATTGACACAAACTTGCGGAGAGTAAGACCTACGAATTGAAGCCATGTTTACTTGAGCACGTCTGTTTGGGGGTCGGATTGCGTTCACATTAGACATCACATTTCCTTTTGTAATGTTAATAGGGGTGTAACGGTACACAAAAATGTCGGTTCGGTACGTACCTCGGTTTAGAGGTCACGGTTCGGTTCATTTTGGGTACAGTAAGAAAACAACCAAATATAAATGTTTTGGTTATTTATTTACCAAATGTGTAAACAATGGCTTTATCCTTTTAACATTGGGAACACTATAATAATTCTGCCCACGTTAATCAACATTAAACTGCCTCAAGTTGTTGCTCAGATTAAATACAATGACAAAACTTTTCTTCTACATATAAAAAGTGCAACATTAAACAGTTTCAGGTCAACTCATCATGCTTCATTTATTACAGCATTTGGGAAGCCTGTAGTTGATTTTTATTATGTAAATGTTATATTTGTATCAACATGTGATAGCAGGGACCCTGCCATTCAAAACTAGGCTGCTGCATTACTAATGATTCATGTAACTATAGCTGAAAAAATAGTACAGTAGCAATAGGAGAGACTATTCATCCCTGAACACCATGGAGTTCATGTAGGCTTAATGATGCACTTACATTATTATATCAACTATCAGAGACAGAAACTCTTCATTTAACATAATGTCCTTTTTTGCTGCTTTAACAGCTCAATCAACACAGAAAAAGGTAAAGTGAAATAACAGACAAACAGGGCTTTGCTGTCTGTAACACACACACCGCAAAATGAGCTAACGTTACGCTAAAAGCGAATTAGCCTTCACCTCAAGCCAGGACTGCGAGCGAGCTGAGCTGCCTTTTATATTTCTAGAAGGTCAACGGGCTCATAGTGATGTTACTAGTAGTTGACTAGGAGGTGTTTGTTATCATTTAGGGAGAGTCCGCGGACTGATGATTACCTGCTTAACGCTAAGCACTGACTACATGCGCTCTGAATACGCACTGCTGATTGGCTGTTACCGCTCTGTTTGTAACCAATCAGATGGTTGTGTGGGCGGGACAATGCTGGGTGCTGTGTAGAGGACTGACAGAGGCAGAAGGAAGCTACTTAATATGTCCGTGTGGAAACTCGTTCGGTACACCTCCGAACCGAACCGAAACCCCCGTACCGAAACGGTTCAATACAAATACACGTACCGTTACACCCCTACATGCGATACAATAAAATAAGGAACTATTATTTTGAAACGTGAATTGAATGTACAGTAAACACACTTTTTTTTTGTCATGGTTTTATGGATTATCTTTACTGAGTTTTTTTTGCAGCGTAGCGAGTGACGGTAACGTACTTTCATACACGCACCTTTTTCTATGGTGCTGTGAGTCATAACAGTGATGCATTGTATTCTCTTATCTGCAGATACAC
>NC_084752.1:45242364-45282139 GCF_033978785.1 Entelurus aequoreus | reverse complement strand
GTGTATATATATATGTGTGTGTATATATATGTATGTGTATATATATATTTATGTGTGTATATATATATATATGTATGTGTGTATTATATATATGTGTATATATATATGTATGTGTATATATATATATATGTATATATATATATATATATATATATGTATGTGTATATATGTATGTATGTGTATATATTTATATGTGTATATATATATGTATATATATATGTGTGTGTGTGTATATATATATATGTATGTGTGTATATATATATATATATATGTGTGTATGTATATATATATGTATTTGTATATATATATGTATGTGTATATATATATATGTATGTGTATATATATATGTATGTGTATATATATGTGTATATATATGTATGTGTATATATATATATATGTGTGTGTATATATATATATATATGTATGTGTATATATATGTATGTGTATATATATATATGTGTGTATGTGTATATATATGTGTATATATATATATATGTGTATATATATATGTATGTGTATATATATATGTATGTGTATATATATATTTATGTGTGTATATATATATATGTATGTGTGTATTATATATATGTGTATATATATATGTATGTGTATATATATATATATGTATATATATATATATATATATATATGTATGTGTATATATGTATGTATGTGTATATATTTATATGTGTATATATATATGTATATATATATGTGTGTGTGTGTATATATATATATGTATGTGTGTATATATATATATATATATGTGTGTATGTATATATATATGTATTTGTATATATATATGTATGTGTATATATATATATGTATGTGTATATATATATGTATGTGTATATATATGTGTATATATATGTATGTGTATATATATATATATATGTGTGTGTATATATATATATATATGTATGTGTATATATATGTATGTGTATATATATATATGTGTGTATGTGTATATATATGTGTATATATATATATATATGTGTATATATATATGTATGTGTATATATATATGTATGTGTATATGTTTGTCAGTGAATAAAGCACGACTCTCAATGACAACATTCAGACGTACACAGGAAGTGCGCGTCAATGAAGGGAGGTACATTTGGTTGTACAATAATCCAAAGTAAGAGTACTCAACTTGGCAACAAGGCAATATTTATTTGGATCCTTCCAAGACAAAAGCGGGCAGTCTTTCGTGCGCCTTCACATGCCGACAGGAATAAAAAGGACAAAGTAAAGTCTGCAGAGTATTCCACCACAGGACACAACAACCTACATCCTGTCGTCGTCCGTCTCTTTTTATTGTCCCCCTACCGCATTTTGTCCTTCTTGTTGTCTTCCGGCGCCGTGTGGTGGCATGAAGGCGTGTTAGTGGTACATTTAGTTAGGAGTGGTGCGGCTCACACGCAGTGACACATGTTAGAAATATTCTATATACATAAATTACAGTTCTACCAGAGTGCTAGTAACAACAACAACAACAACAAGAGGTGTATGTGGAAGTGCTCAATAACCCTTCACACCGTTACGGCTCGGGGCGGGGAAGAGTGGAACGCTTGAAATCAAAGACTCCTTGCAACACGTGAGAAACATCCGGAAGATGCCGAGTGGGATACATTGTGGTGGTCTATGGCCGTGTGTCGCTAGCACAGAATGAGTAGCAGGGATGCACGAAAAATGGATTGACATCTGAAACATGATATGCCCATTCTAAATCCATTCATCATTTTTCTAAAATTGTTAAAAAAGTTATTTTGTTTCAATTTTAAAAAGTCGATCAAAAAATGTCCTTCCATCCATCTTCTTCTGGGGTCGCGGGGGCAGCAGCCTAAGCAGAGAAGCTCAGGCTTCCCTCTGTCCAGCCACTTCATCCCAAAAAATGTTGAAAAATCCCAAACTTTTTTATATTAATTTTTAACATTTTTGATAAGCAATTTTTAAGCCGTTTTTTAGACCATCTCCATGCAACCAGAAGGAGCTTTTCTAACCTGTTCTGAAAAAGTGTCATTAAAATGAGTACAAAAGGGACAAGCGGTAGAAAATGGATGGATACCAAACAGCACGTCGCGAGAATCGATTCCGAATCAAATTGTCACCCAAGAATCCGATCGGATCGTTGGGTGCCCAAAGATGCCCCGCCCTACAAAGTAGACATCATGACAAACCCTGATCAATTAAGCAATGAAAAGATAAAACTGATATTAAGAATAAGTTTTAAAAAATACTTAAAATATTGATATTTGACCTTTAATGTGTGAACATCTTGTCTTGTTTTGGAGAGGAGAGGAGAGGATGAAGTCTGAAGGGAATGTTTGCCACATTGTTCTCTGCATAAAGAAGACTGCAGTGTCATGTGCACACCCGGCCAGTAGAGGGCAGAGTCACTAACCATCTTCAGGTGAATGATGGCCAGTGAAGAGAGGAAGTGTGACTGCAGCTTACCACACTTTAGTATGGCAAATGTTGACGTGAAAAGAGAAAGTGTTGCTGGATCATTTGTCTCCAAGTAATGGTTGTCGGCCATGATAGTAGTAGTAGTAGTAGTAGTAGTGGTGGTGTTGTTGTTGAAGGGAAGAGTGAACGCTGTGATGTGACATGACATCTCTACTTACTACATGACATCTCTACTTACTTATATACAGTGTTGGGACTAACGTGTTACTGTAACACTGTTAGTTTGGTGGTAACTAGTAGTCTAATGCGTTATTGTTTGTAGTCAGTAACTCAGTTAGCGTTACTACATGACATATATACTTACTTACTTACTTATATACAGTGTTGGGACTAACGTGTTACTGTAACACTGTTAGTTTGGGTGGTAACTAGTAGTCTAACGCGTTATTGTTTGTAGTCACTAACTCAGTTAGTGTTACTAGATGACGCGTTACTGCGCTATTTGACCTGATTTGTGATGTTGTATCGACTAGAAAGTGAAGATCTGAGAGTTTTATTGGAGCGCTGCAATGTCAGCCTTCAGATTCTTCTTGTGTCACAAAGAAGAGGCGCACTCTGTGTGGGTGTGTTTGTGTGTCGGTGTTTGTGTTAGTGTGTGTCGGTGTGGGTGTGTGTGTGTCGGTGTGTGTTTGTGTGTGTGCGTGTGTCGGTGTGTGCGTGCGTGTGTCGGTGTGTGTTTGTGCGTGTGTCGGTGTGGGTGTTTGTGTCGGTGTGTGTTTGTGCGTGTGTCGGTGTGGGTGTTTGTGTCGGTGTGTGTTTGTGCGTGTGTCGGTGTGGGTGTTTGTGTCGGTGTGTGTTTGTGTGTGTGCGTGTGTCGGTGTGGGTGTTTGTGTCGGTGTGTGTTTGTGCGTGTGTCGGTGTGGGTGTTTGTGTCGGTGTGTGTTTGTGTGTGTGCGTGTGTCGGTGTGGGTGTTTGTGTCGGTGTGTGTTTGTGTGTGTGCGTGTGTCGGTCTGGGAGTGTGTGTGTGTGTGTTTGTGTGTGTGTGTGTGTGTCGGTGTGGGTGTGTGTTTGTGCGTGTGTGGGTGTGTGTTTGTGTCTGGGTGTGTGTGTGTCTGGGTGTGTGTGGGTGTGTGTTTGTGTCTGGGTGTGTGTGTGTCTGGGTGTGTGTGTGTGTGTCGGTGTGGGTGTGTGTTTGTGCGTGTGTCGGTGTGTGTGTGTGTCGGTGTGTGTGTGTGTGTCGGTGTGGGTGTGTGTTTGTGTCTGGGTGTGTGTGTGTGTGTGTCGGTATGGGTGTGTGTTTGTGTGTGTGTGTCTGGGTGTGTGTTTGTGTGTGTGTGTCTGGGTGTGTGTGTGGGTGTGTGTGTGTCGGTGTGGGTGTGTGTGTGTGTGTCTGGGTGTGGGTGTGTGTTTGTGTGTGGGTGTGTTTGTGTGTGTGTGTGTGTGTGTCTGAGTGTGTGTACGTGTCTGGGTGTGGGTGTGTGTCTGGGTGTGTGTTTGTGTGTGTGTGTGTCGGTGTGTGTTTGTGTGTCTGGGTGTGGGTGTGTGTTTGTGTGTGGGTGTGTTTGTGTGTGTGTGTCTGAGTGTGTGTACATGTCTGGGTGTGGGTGTGTGTGTGGGTGTGTGTTTGTGTGTGGGTGTGTGTTTGTGTGTGGGTGTGTTTGTGTGTGTGTGTGTTTGTGTGTGTGTGTGTCTGAGTGTGTGTACATGTCTGGGTGTGGGTGTGTGTGTGTGGGGGTGTCTGGGTGTTTGTGTGTGTGTCTGGGTGTGAGTGTGTGTTTGTGTGTGTGTCTGGGTGTGTGTTTGTGTGTGTGTGTCTGGGTGTGTGTTTGTGTATGTGTGTCTGGGTGTGTGTTTGTGTGTGTGTGTCTGGGTGTGGGTGTGTGTTTGTGTGTGGGTGTGTGTGTCTGGGTGTGTGTGTTTGTGTCTGGGTGTGTGTGTGTGTGTGTGTGGGGGGGGGTGTCTGGGTGTGTGTGTGTGTGTGGGGGGGGGGGGTTGAGGTGGGTGGGATTTGGTGGTAGCAGGGTGTGTATATTGTAGCCCGGAAGAGTTAGGGATGCAAAGGATTCTGGGTATTTGTTCTGTTGTGTTACAGTGCGGATGTTCTCCCGAAATGTGTTTGTCATTCTTGTTTGGTGTGGGTTCACAGTGTGGCGCATATTTGTAACAGTGCTAAAGTTGTTTATACGGCCACCCTCAGTGTGACCTGTATGGCTGTTGACCATACAGGTTGATCAACAGATTGTATCTCCAGTGCAATAACAGTACTGAAATGAAGGCTAAAAGGGCATTAATGGGAGCACCCATTACCTCCATTGTAAGATGACTTTTGCTAGCATTTATTTATGATTTAGAATGCATAAAAAAAGTGTTGTCTGACATTAGGATTGTGAATGGTAGAAAAATAGTGTACTTCCCCTTTAAGACTGAACATCCTCTCTTTCCTCTCCTGGTTTTAGTTCAGTGACAGTCCACTTTGTGGCACACAAGACTAGACCGAGGCATGGTCTCAGGTCAGGTGTGTTTAAAGGAGGCGTGTCTTCTCAGGTCGGGTGTGTTTAAAGGAGGCGTGTCTTCTCAGGTCAGGTGTGTTTAAAGGAGGCGTGTCTTCTCAGGTCGGGTGTGTTTAAAGGAGGCGTGTCTTCTCAGGTCAGGTGTGTTTAAAGGAGGCGTGTCTTCTCAGGTCAGGTGTGTTTAAAGGAGGCGTGTCTTCTCAGGTCAGGTGTGTTTAAAGGAGGCGTGTCTTCTCAGGTCAGGTGTGTTTAAAGGAGGCGTGTCTTCTCAGGTCGGGTGTGTTTAAAGGAGGCGTGTCTTCTCAGGTCAGGTGTGTTTAAAGGAGGCGTGTCTTCTCAGGTCGGGTGTGCTTAAAGGAGGCGTGTCTTCTCAGGTCAGGTGTGTTTAAAGGAGGCGTGTCTTCTCAGGTCAGGTGTGTTTAAAGGAGGCGTGTCTTCTCAGGTCGGGGTGTGCTTAAAGGAGGCGTGTCTTCTCAGGTCAGGTGTGTTTAAAGGAGGCGTGTCTTCTCAGGTCAGGTGTGTTTAAAGGAGGCGTGTCTTCTCAGGTCAGGTGTGTTTAAAGGAGGCGTGTCTTCTCAGGTCAGGTGTGTTTAAAGGAGGCGTGTCTTCTCAGGTCAGGTGTGTTTAAAGGAGGCGTGTCTTCTCAGGTCAGGTGTGTTTAAAGGAGGCGTGTCTTCTCAGGTCGGGTGTGTTTAAAGGAGGCGTGTCTTCCCTCCCCCTGGCCAGTTGAGTCCCACAAGACACTTTGATAAAGAAGGTGAGTTGAGTGACTAGACTACTGCAGCATGATGTCTTTGAGGTTCTCCTGCAAGATGGTGTCCTTGACGGCGTGGAAGACGAAGCGGATGTTCTCTGTGTCCACCGCTGTGGTGAAGTGGTGGAAGAGAGGCTTGCCTCGGTTTCTCCTTTTACGGCTGAATGACTGCACCAGGAATGCCTGCAGGGGTGGAGGACCACACTCACCTTAGTCATGCTGCTGACCACAACTAGCAGCTGATCATCATAACTAGCAGGTGGGAACAATAACTAATAGGTGGTATTAACTAGTAATAGATGGTAATAATAACTAATAGGTGGTAATAACTAGTAATAGATGGTAATAATAAGTAATAGGTGGTAATAACTGATAGGTGGTAATAACTAGTAATAGATGGTAATAATAACTAATAGGTGGTAATAACTAGTAGTAGATGGTAATAATAAGCAATAGGTGGTAATAATAATTAATAGGTGGTAATAACTAGTAATAGATGGTAATAATAACTAATAGGTGGTAATAACTAGTAATAGATGGTAATAATAACTAATAGGTGGTACTAACTAGTAATAGGTGGTAATAATAACTAATAGGTGGTAATAATAACTAATAGGTGGTAATAACTAGTAATAGATGGTAATAATAACTAATAGGTGGTAATAATAACTAATAGGTGGTAATAACAGATAATAGTTGGTAATAATAACTAATAGGTGGTAATAACTAGTAATAGATGGTAATAATAACTAATAGGTGGTAATAACAGATAATAGATGGTAATAATAACTAATAGGTGGTAATAACTAGTAATAGATGGTAATAATAACTAATAGATGGTAATAATAAGTAATAGGTGGTAATAATAACTAATAGGTGGTAATAACTAGTAATAGATGGTAATAATAACTAATAGGTGGTAATAACTAGTAGTAGATGGTAATAAGTAATAGGTGGTAATAACTAATAGGTGGTAATAACTAGTAATACATGGTAATAATAACTAATAGGTGGTAATAACTAGTAATAGGTGGTAATAATAACTAATAGGTGGTAACAACTAGTAATAGATGGTAATAATAACTAATAGGTGGTAATAACAGATAATAGATGGTAATAATAACTAATACGTGGTAATAACTAGTAATAGATGGTAACAACTAGTAATAGATGGTAATAATAACTAATAGGTGGTAATAACTAGTAATAGATGGTAATAATAAGTAATAGGTGGTTGGTAATAACTAATAAGTGGTAATAACTAGTAATAGATGGTAATAATAACTAATAGGTGGTAATAACAGATAATAGATGGTAATAATAACTAATACGTGGTAATAACTAGTAATAGATGGTAATAATAACTAATAGGTGGTAATAACTAGTAATAGATGGTAACAACTAGTAATAGATGGTAATAATAACTAATAGATGGTAATAATAACTAATAGGTGGTAATAACTAGTAATAGATGGTAATAATAAGTACTACGTGGTAATAATAACTAATAGGTGATAATAACTAATAGGTGGTAATAACTAGTGATAGATGGTAATAATAACTAATAGGTGGTAATAACTAGTAATAGGTGGTAATAATAACTAATAGGTGGTAATAACTAGTAATAGATGGTAATAATAAGTAATAGGTGGTAATATATGGTAATAATAACTAATAGGTGGTAATAACTAGTAATAGATGGTAATAATAAGTAATAGGTGGTAATAACTAGTAATAGATGGTAATAATAACTAATAGGTTGTAATAACTAGTAATAGATGGTAATAATAACTAATAGGTGGTAATAATAAGTAATAGGTGGTAATAATAACTAATAGGTGGTAATAACTAGTAATAGATGGTAATAATAAGTAATAGGTGGTAATAACTAATAGGTGGTAATAACTAGTAATAGATGGTAGTAATAATAACTAATAGGTGGTAATAACTAGTAATAATAATAATAATAATACCTGGGATTTATATAGCGCTTTTCTAAGTACCCAAAGTCGCTTTACATGTTAAAAACCCATCATTCATTCACACCTGGTAGTAATAGATGGTAATAATAAGTAATAGGTGGTAATAACTAGTAATAGGTGGTAATAACTAGTAATAGATGGTAATAACTAGTAATAGGTGGTGGTAATAACTAGTAATAGATGGTAATAATAACTAATAGGTGGTAATAATAACTAATAGGTGGTAATAACTAGTAATAGGTGGTAATAATAACTAATAGGTGGTAATAACTAGTAATAGATGGTAATAATAACTAATAGGTGGTAATAACTAGTAGTAGATGGTAATAAGTAATAGGTGGTAATAATAAGTAATAGATGGTAATAACTAATAGGTGGTAATAACTAGTAATAGATGGTAATAATGTTTGTATTACACAACACTGGCAGCAATTATTAGTTAACATAATGACTTATTTACTAGGGCACACACAAAAATGTGTGTGCCTCTGTGAAGGTTATATATATAACAGACTCTCTATGAAGGTTTTATATGTATATATATATATATATATATATATATATATATATATATATATATATATATATATATATATATACATACATACATACATACATACATACATACATACATACATACATACATACATACATACATACATACATACATACATACATACATACATACATACATATATATATATATAAAACAGACTCTATGAAGGTTATATATAGATGGATATATGTATATATATGTATATATATATATATATATATATATATATATATATATATATGTATGTATATATATATATATATATGTATGTATATATATATATATATATATATATATATATGTATATGTATATATATGTATATATATATATATGTATATATATATATATGTATATATATATATATGTATATATATATATATATATGTATGTATATATATATATATATATATATATATATATATATATATATATATATGTATATGTATATATATGTATATATATATATATGTATATATATATATATGTATATATATATATATGTATATATATATATATATATGTATATATATATATATATATATATATATATATATATATATATATATATATATAAACAGACTCTATGAAGGTTATATATAGATGGATATATATATATATATATATATATATATATATATATATATATATATATATATATATATATATATATATATATATATAAAACAGACTCTATATGAAGGTTATATATATAACAGACTCTATGAAGGTTATATATAGATGGATATATATATATATAGATGATATGTATATATATATAAAACAGACTCTCTATAAAGGTTATATATATATATATATATATATATATATTTATATATATATATATATATTTTTATATATATATATATATATGTATATATATATATATATTTATATATGTATATGTATATATATATATTTGTATATATATATATATGTGTATATATATGTATATGTATATATATATATGTGTGTAAATATATATGTGTATATATAATATAGTTTTGTCATGAAAATCAACTTTTACCTTGAAAATAATTTTTTGTCATGAAAATCAACTTTTAGAAAATAATTTTTTGTCTTGAGGATCAACTTTTACCTTGAAAATATTTGTTGTCTTGAAAATCAATTTTTATCTTGAAAATCATTTTTTGTCATTAAAATCAACTTTTACCTTGAAAATCATTTTTTGTCTTGAAAATCAACTTTTACCTTGAAAATGATTTTTTGTCATGAAAATCAACTTTTACCTTAAAAATCATTTTTTTCCTTTAAAATAATTTTTTGTCTTGAAAATCAACTTTTACCTTAAACATATTTTTGTCATGAAAATCAACTTTTACCTTGAAAATAATTTTTTACCTTGGAAATAATTTTTTGTCTTGAAAATCAACTTTTACCTTGAAAATAATTTGTTTGTTTTGAAAATCAACTTTTACCTTGAAAATAATTTGTTTGTTTTGAAAATCAACTTTTACCTTGATAATATTTTTTTTTCATGAAAATCAACTTTTACCTTGAAAATAATTTTTTACCTTGGAAATTATTTTTTGTCTTGAAAATCAACTTTAACCTTGAAAATATTTTTTGTCATGAAAATAATTTGTTTCCTCGAAATCAACTTTTACCTGGAAAATAATTTTTTGTCTTGAAAATCAACTTTTACCTTGAACATTTTTTTTTTCATGAAAATAAACTTTTACCTTGAAAATATTTTTTGTCATGAAAATAATTTTTTTCCTCGAAATCAACTTTTACCTGGAAAATAATTTTTTGTCTTGAAAATCAACTTTTGTCTTGAAAATCAACTTTTACCTTGAAAATAATTTGTTTGTTTTGAAAATCAACTTTTACCTTGAAAATATTTTTTTTTCATGAAAATAAACTTTTACCTGGAAAATAATTTTTTTCCTTGAAAATCATTTTTTGTCTTGAAAATCAACTTTTACCTTGAAAATAATTTTTTTCCTTAAATCATTTTTTGTCTTGAAAATCAACTTTTACCTTGAAAATAATTTTTTGTCATGAAAATCAACTTTTTGAAAATCATTTTTTGTCTTGAAAATCAACTTTTACCTTAAATATTTTTTGTCTTGAAAATCTACTTTTATCTTGAACATCATTTTTTTCCTTGAAAATCATTTTATGTCATGAAAATCAACTTTTACCTTGAAAATCATTTTGTCTTGAAAATCAACTTTTACCTTGAAAATCATTTTTTGTCATGAAAATCAACGTTTACCTTGAAAATCATTTTTTGTCATGAAAATCAACTTTTACCTTGAAAATCATTTTTTTCCTTAAAAATCATTTTTTGTCTTGAAAATCAACTTTTATCTTGAAAATCATTTTTTTGTCTTGAAAATCAACTTTTACCTTGAAAATCATTTTATGTCATGAAAATCAACTTTTACCTTGAAAATCATTTTATGTCATGAAAATCAACTTTTACCTTGAAAATCATTTTTTGTCATGAAAATCAACTTTTACCTTGAAATAATTTTTTGTCATGAAAATCAACGTTTACCTTGAAAATTATTTTTTATCATGAAAATCCACTTTTACTTTGAAAATTATTTTTTGTCTTGAAAATCAACTTTTTCCTTAAAAATCATTTTTACATTATTGTAATGTAATCAAGATAGCGTCATTAGCATGAGCTAATATGCTAACACATTTCCAAGTGTCTCTGTTAGTATTAACTTACAATATTGTTTTAGTTTCACAAATTCACCAAAAAGTCAGCGTGGAGTTATTGAGTCTGTTTAGCTGATTGGAGAGCTAGCTTCTGCAGCTAGTGGGCCCATCCCCATGACTCCTGTTTTGTTTGATCAGCCGTTTTACTGCCGTGTTACAGACACCATTTAACGTATGTAAATAAACATTTGAAGAAAATATTTCTGTGTAAATAAGTCATTTCACAACGTGTATGTCTGTGGCTTATAGTCCTCTGCGGCTAACATATGGAAAATGTAGTTTTCTTCTAAAGTTTAGTGGGTGTGGCTAATATATTTCTGACTGGTGATGTCATCCAGCACCCCCACCTTGTCCCCCCATTTCTTTATGCTGCAAAATGTTTGTAATTATTATCATTTTTATGTTATTAAATGTTTTATCACAAATGATACAAATGACTGGTTTGTGATGACTCAAACTCTGCGATTCAAGGTTTAGAACAAAATGCTCAGTGAAGTATCAGCCTTTGAAGGTAATATATATGTAAGAGTGCGCAGGTACCTGCACGTCCTCCAGCCGCCGCGGGTCCCCTCGGAACTCCGGGAAGTTCTTGCGGATGTCGGCGCTGCGAATCTTTTCCACCAGCAGGTCCGTTTTGTTGAGGAAGAGGATGATGGAGACGTTGAGGAAGAGCTTGTTGTTGACGATGGTCTCAAAGATGTTCATGCTCTCCATCAGGCGGTTGGTGCGCCGGTCCTCCATCAAGACCTGGAGTGCACACACACACACACACACACACACACACACACACACACACACACACACACACACACACACACACACACGCACACACACACACACAGAGAGAAACACAGAAAGAGGTTTAATCTGTGCAGCCATCAAATTCTGGCGATCATAAGACAGAATTGGAAAGGTTTCTCCCACAAAAGGAGCTTTGTGCGCTCAGACTTTTGGCTTCTGCGGTCTCATCTTGGCTTCTAGCGTTCCCTGCGTGTCTGGGGTCTACCTGGTCGTACTCGGACGAGGACACCATGAAGAGGATGGACGTGATGCCGTCGAAGCACTGGAACCACTTCTGCCTCTGCGACCTCTGCCCCCCCACGTCCACCATCTTGAAGGGGATCTTCTTGATGACGAAGTCGTGCTCCACGATGCCTTTGGTGGCCTTCCTGGCGAACAAGATGTCCTGCCTGCTGGGGGTGTAGCTCTGGAGGCAGGAAGGAAGGAAGGTGCCTTTTTAGTTGGTGTCAGCTCTTTATGTGCTCGGTTAGGGCCGGGCGATAAAACCACATCAATATGTCGCCATTGACACGCGATCATAGGTGCACACAAAATAAAACAATTCTTTTTCATCCCGATTCTATATTCAAATTTTTCAAAAAAGTATTTAAATTTAAAAATATAAAAATACATTATTTTTCCTCTAAGGATCAATTCAAACGTTTTTTTTATATAAAATGTTTTAAAATGTTTATAATAAAAAATAAATAAAAAAATAACATTTATTTTTATTAATTCTATTTCCAATACAAACATTTTTATGAATTCTATTTCCATATAAGAATTTATATACTTTAAAAAAATTATCTAAATTAAAAAATATATAAATACATTTATTTATTTATTTTCTAAGGATCAATTTAAACGTTTTTTTAATATAAAATGTTTATCATAAAATTTAAAAAAATCACATTTATTTTTATTAATTCTATTTCCAATACAATAATTTTTATGAATTCTATTTCCATATAAGAATTTATATACATTCAAAAATGTATTTAATTGTTTCTTAAATATATAAAATAACTTTCTGAAAATCAATTTAAATGTTTTTTTTAATATAAAATGTTTATTATAAAAATTATTATTTATTTATTTTTATTAATTCTATTTCCATATAACAATTTATATACTTTTAAAAAATTATTTAAATTTAAAAACATATAAATACATTATTTTATTTTTTCTAAGGATCAATTTAAACATTTTTTTTTTAATATAAAATGTTTTAAAATGTTTATCATAAAAATAAAAATAAATCACATTTATTTTTATTAATTCTATTTCCAATACAATAATTTTTATGAATTGTATTTCCATATAAGAATTTATATACATTCAAAAATGTATTTAATTTTTTTTAAATATATAAAATAACATGTTTTTTTCTGAGGATCAATTTAAATACGTTTTCTAATACAAAATGTTTAAATAAAATGATTATAAAAATTCCTATTTATTTATTTTTATTAATTCTATTTCCATATAAGAATTTATATACATTCAAAAATGTATAAACGATTTTTTAAAAATATATAAAATAACGTGGGTTTTTTTCTGAGGATAAATTTAAATACGTTTTTTTAATATAAAATGTTTTTAAAAATGTTATTATAAAAATTCATATTTATTTATTTTTATTAATTCTATTTCCATATAAGAATGAGCTTGTCGAACCTGTGACCTGTTTTGAAAAAGGATCACATCTTATATGTAATAGAAATGTGTAGGGGGGGTGTATGGTGTGTGGTCATTAAATATGTATTCTGATATATGTACTTCACAGAAAATGAGCCAAAGTCAGTGAGTCTCAGTTTGAAAAATGAATTAATTGTATCATTTTTCTTTTAATAAAAAATTAAAACGGGTCCCACAGACCCGAACACCACACAAGGGTGCTTGTAAGGTCCTTATTGTAGGTCGCAAAATAGATCAATAATTATCAATGTCGACTGATATCAAACAGTTAAATCGTGATACAGTTTTCAGCCATACCGCCCAGGCCTACATTGTAAACGATGTACTCTATATGTGATTGCGGGACTCACCAGTTGACCAATGCGCTCCAAGTTATCCAGGAAGTATTTGACCGACTCACTCTGCAGACAGACAAGGAGAGACAAGAGCTGAGTCATCATGTTACACAGACATGTATAATAAACCACTAGGGCATTTCGTGCAATCTTCAAAACAAAACAACCTCCGGTGAACTGTTGTACAACAATCCAAACCACCTTATAAGAACAAAGTCAATCACTGCATCCTTTATCCCCCCCCCCCCCCCCCCCATTCTAACCCTGGGAGGAGTTGAGGGTAGATAGTGACAGGAAACGAGGACTAACGACCTTCTACAAGGCGGTTTGTGCGACCAACGCTGTGTGCACACTGGTGTACATTGTCAGTTACTAAGTGACCCCTTACCCAGTTTTCGTCTTTTTTTTTATCCAGTTATTGTGTTTCGTGTTCTTTCCCAGCAACATGGACAATTACAGCAAAGTCGGCAGATAATACATAGAATATTGGCACATCCTTCTGGATCTTTTCTCAACAACACCCAACTTTGTGTCAGCTGAAAACAATTAAATTCAATGATTATTTGTCATTTTGGCTGGAGATGTCCGATAATATCGGTCTGCCGATATTATCGGCCGATAAATGCGTTAAAATGTAAAATTATCGGTATCTGTTTTTTTTATTTTATTTTATTTTTTTATTAAATCCACATAAAAAACACAAGATACACTTACAATTAGTGCACCAACCCAAAAAAAACTCCCTCCCCCATTTACACTCATTCACACAAAAGGGTTGTTTCTTTCTGTTATTAATATTCTGCTTCCTACATTATATATCAATATATATCAATACAGTCTGCAAGGGATACAGTCCGTAAGCACACATGATTGTGCGTGCTGCGGCTCCACTAATAGTACTAACCTTTAACAGTTAATTTTACAAATTTTCATTCATTACTATTTTCTATGTAACTGTTTTTATATTGTTTTACTTTCTTTTTTATTCAAGAAAATGTTTTTAATTTATTTATCTTATTTTATTTGATTCATTTTTTTAAAAAGTACCTTATCTTCACCATACCTGGTTGTCCAAATTAGGCATAATAATGTGTTAATTCCACGACTGTATATATCGGTTGATATCGGTATCGGTAATTAAAGAGTTGGACAATATCGGAATATCGGATATCGGCAAAAAGCCATTATCGGACATCCCTAATTTTGACGTATATCAGCCTTTTTGTTTTTTTACAACTACAACATAACCTCAAATACACATATACTACCAGTATTTACTATAGGGCTGCAACTAACAACTAATTTGATAATCGATTAATCTGTCGATTATTACTTCGATGAAACGATTAATAATCGGATAAAAGAGACAAACTACATTTCTATTCTTTCCAGTATTTTATTGACAAAAAAAACCCAGCATACTGGCACCATACTTATTTTGATTATTGTTTCTCAGCTGTTTGTAAATGTTGCAGTTTATAAATAAAGGTTTATTAAAAAAAATAAAATAAAAAACAACAAAAAAACAAATTAGCCTCTGCGCATGCGCATAGCAAAGATCCAATGAAACGATGACTAAATTAATCGCCAACTATTTTTATAATCGATTTTAATTAGGAATGTCCGATAATATCGGCCTGCCGATATCATCGGCCGATAAATGCTTTAAAATGTAATATCGGAAATTATCTCTATTTTTTTATTATCGGTATCGGGTTTTTTTTGTGTTTTTTTTAATTAAATCCACATAAAAAACACAAAATACACTTACAATTAGTGCACCAACCCAAAAAACCTCCCTCCCCCATTTACACTCATTCACACAAAAGGGTTGTTTCTTTCTGTTATTAATATTCTGCTTCCTACATTATATATCAATATATATCAATACAGTCTGCAAGGGATACAGTCCGTAAGCACACATGATTGTGCGTGCTGCTGCTCCACTAATAGTACTAACCTTTAACAGTTAATTTTACAAATTTTCATTAATTACTAGTTTCTATGTAACTGTTTTTATATTGTTTTACTTTCTTTTCATTCAAGAAAATGTTTTTAATTTATTTATCTTATTTTATTTTATACTTAAAAAAAAAAAAAAGGACCTTATCTTCACCATACCTGGTTGTCCAAATTAGGCATAATAATGTGTTAATTCCACGACTGTATATATCGGTATCGGTTTATATCGTTATCGGTAATTAAGAGTTGGACAATATCGGCAAAAAAGCCATTATCGGACATCCCTAATTTTAACCGATTTAATCGATTAGTTGTTGCAGCCCTAGTTTACTATATAGAAATACATATGAGTCCTGGATGAGAAAAGTTTCTTATTTACTGGAGCACAATTATTTTTATGAATTCATTGAAGAATAAAAAATTTTTATCTCATTGGGAATAATTCTCCCCAAATATGTTTTGATATCCGACGGTGCATTTATTTGTGAAAAATCTTATTCGGCCTGCTTAGCTGCGGCGCTCATGTGGCCACGCCCCCCCCCCCCCCCCCCCCCCATTTCTTTCTTCTACAGCACGTCTCCACATTTTACCTGTCAAAAATTAAAATTTATGCCGGGAAATCCAGTTGTCGTCCTTCTTTCCCTCCCAATCCCGTTTTGCTTGGTTTTATTACAGAGATGGAGAAGCTGGACAAACCTCCGTTTGCAACACCTGGAGCGTGTCCTCATTAAAGGCCTACTGAAAGCCACTACTAGCGATCACGCAGTCTGATAGTTTATATATCAATGAGGAAATCTTAACATTGCAACACATGCCAATACGGCCGGGTTAACTTATAAAGTGACATTTTACATTTCCTGCCACACTTCCGGTTGAAAAAGCCTTCGGAGGATGACGTATGCGCGTGACGTAGCCAGTAGAACACAGGTATGGCTTCTCCATTGAAGCCAATACGAAATAGCTGTTTTCATCATTATTCCACAGTATTCTGGACATCTGTGTTGGTGAATCTGTTGCAATTTGTTCATTGCATTATGGAGAAAGAAGCTGAGCAAGCAAAGAAGAAAGTCGGTGCGAAGCGGAGTATTTTGCGAGGGAAGTCAGCAGCAACACAACACAGTCGGTGTTTCATTGTTTACATTCCCGAAAGATGCAGTCAAGATCGAAGAACTCGGACAACAGAGACTCTTACCAGGAGGACTTTGACTTCGTTAACAGACGCAGACGCGATACCGTGAGTACGCTTCCAAACATTTGATCGCTTGCTATAACTAGCTCGAGCTAGTAGCTAGGAGCTAGGAGCTAGCATAACAAACACCTAGGTGTTTGTTATGCGGGATTAATTTGTGGCATATTAAATATAAGCCTGGTTGTGTTGTGGCTAATAGAGTATATATATGTCTTGTGTTTATTTACTGTTGTAGTCATTCCCAGCTGAATATCAGGTCACACCCGCGCGCTTCCAAACATTTGATTGCTTGCCCGTACGTGCGTGTCATGTACGTAACTTTGGTTAAATATATAAGCTTTATGAACCTTGGGTTAGGTGAACGGTCCTTTGGGCTGAGTGAGTGTGTGTGTTGTGCAGGTGATTGAATTGTATTGGCGGGTTATATATACGGGATCCCGTCCATATTACCCGCTCGAGCTATAACTAGCTCGAGCTAGTAGCTAGGAGCTAGTAGCTAGCATAACAAGCACCTAAGTGTTTTATGTGGGATTAATTTGTGGCATATTAAATATAAGCCTGGTTGTGTTGTGGCTAATAGAGTATATATATGTCTTGTGTTTATTTACTGTTGTAGTCATTCCCAGCTGAATATCAGGTCCCACCCGCGCGCTTCCAAACATTTGATTGCTTGCCAGTACGTGCGTGTCATGTACGTAACTTTGGTTAAATATATAAGCTTTATGAACCTTGGGTTAGGTCAGGGGTCGGCAACCTTTACCACTCAAAGAGCCATTTTGGCAAGTTTCACAAATTAAAGAAAGTAATGGGAGCCACAAAAAATTTTTTTTAATTTAAAATGAAAAACACCGCATACAAAGCTTAAACGCTTTGTGCTATGTTAACCAGGGGTCTCCGACACACGCACCGGCACGCACTTTAATGTGGAAATTTGATGTTAGTGCAGCCCGCGAGTTTTGACTGAATGGCGCTTGATAGCGTCATACTTGCCAACCCTCTCATTTTTCCCGGGAGACTCCCGAATATCAGAGCGTGATGACACTGCATTTGGCGCCCTCTACAGTCTGCCCCAACAGTGTACCTGCTCGACCACACGTAGAATGCAATTTCAGCTTGCTCACGTAAGTGACAGCAAGGCGTACTAACTCAGCAGCCACACATCTTACACTGACGGTACCAATACCCAGAATCCCATGCAGCCCTAACTCTTCCGCTCAACCAACGCACGGAGAGGGGGCGGGGGGGGGGGGGGGGTTGATGTGTGGGGGGATTTGGTGGTAGCGGGGGTGTATAATGTAGACCGGAAGAGTTAGGGCTGCATGGGATTCTGGGTAATGGTTGTGTTGTGTTTATGTTGTGTTACGGTGGGATGTTCTCCAGAAATGTGTTTTTCATTCTTTTTTGGTGTGGGTTCACAGTGTGGCGCATATTTGTAACTTAACAATGTTAAAGCATGCGGCTCCGGAGCCGCGGGTTGCCGACCCCTGGGTTAGGTGAACGGTTCTTTGGGCTGAGTGAGTGTGTGTGTTGTGCAGGTGTTTGAATTGTATTGGCGGGTTGTATATACGGGATCCCGTCCATATTACCCGCTCGAGCTATAACTAGCTCGAGCTAGTAGCTAGGAGCTAGTAGCTAGCATAACAAACACCTAGGTGTTTTTATGTGGGATTAATTTGTGGCATATTAAATATAAGCCTGGTTGTGTTGTGGCTAGTAGAGTATATATATGTCTTGTGTTTATTTACTGTTGTAGTCATTCCCAGCTGAATATCAGGTCCCACCCGCCTCTCACAGCATCTTCCCTATCTGAATCGCTTCCACTGCCCTCTAGTCCTTCACTCTCACTTTCCTCATCCACAAATCTTTCATCCTCGCTCAAATTAATGGGGAAATTGTCGCTTTCTCGGTCCGAATCTCTCTCACTTCATGCGGCCATCATTGTAAACAATAGGGAACTTTGCGTATATGTTCAACTGACTACGTCACGCTACTTCCGGTAGGGGCAAGCCTTTTTTTTATCAGATACCAAAAGTTGCAATCTTTATCGTCGTTGTTCTATACTAAATCCTTTCAGCAAAAATATGGCAATATCACGAAATGATCAAGTATGACACATAGAATAGATCTGCTATCCCCGTTTAAATAAAAAAATTTCATTTCAGTAGGCCTTTAAAGGAGCGCCGCAGGTTTGGTAATGCAATCAAATATTGCGACAGAGAGAGGTGGGAGTCACCATTCCATTAAAAATCGTGCATCTTTAATTTATGTATATTGATATAGTTTTACATTTCTTTTTATTTCGCTGAATAAGCGTTTATCACCTGCAACTTTAAAAAACAGTGCATTTGTAGTAAGAAACATTGAAATGTATTCCCATTACATTTATTAAATTAATACAAATGTGTGCAAAACTGGAACATAAATGCCCTAAAATAAAGGAGTTGGTCGGATCTGTCAATGATCCTTTACATTACTTTATTTACAATAAGTCAATTATCGACCTTTACTAATGGATTGTAAGTAGGGATGTCCGATAATGGCTTTTTGCCGATATCCGATATTGTCCAACTCTTTAATTACCGATACCGATATCAACCGATACCGATATCAACCGATATATGCAGTGGTGGAATTAACACATTATTATGCCTAATTTGGACAACCAGGTATGGTGAAGATAAGGTACTTTTTAAAAAAAATAATAAAATAAGATAACTAAATTAAAAACATTTTCTTGAATAAAAAAGAAAGTAAAACAATATAAAAACAGTTACATAGAAACTAGTAATGAATGAAAATGAGTAAAATTAAGTGTTAAAGGTTAGTACTATTAGTGGAGCAGCAGCACGCACAATCATGTGTGCTTACGGACTGTATCCCTTGCAGACTGTATTGATATATATTGATATATAATGTAGGAAGCAGAATATTGATAACAGAAAGAAATGGGGGGAGGGAGGTTTTTTGTGTTGGTGCACTAATTATAAGTGTATCTTGTGTTTTTTATGTTGATTTAATAAAAAAAATTAAAAAACAAATTAAAAAAACGATACAGATAATAAAAAAAAACGATACCGATAATTTCCGATATTACATTTTAACGCATTTATCGGCCGATAATATTGGCAGGCCGATATTATCGGACATCCCTAATTGTAAGTGTCCATGTCCGAACTGCGATGCATCTAAACATTTATTTTTTTCACCCACCTCTATGGAACGGCATGAACGATGACAGAAAAGACATCTCTGCCAAAAATCAAATCTTTGTGTAAATATATTGACAAATGGGACAGTTACTATATAAGTCAAGTAGAGCAGGCAGCAGCTCACACATTCTCATACTTTCTGTAACATGCAGGAAGAAATGAGCTTGAAAAAACTATAAACTCTGGGAAGGAGCCCAGAATGGTTTTTATTTAGAGGCCTACTGAAAGCCACTACTAGCGACCACACAGTCTGATAGTTTATATATCAATGATGAAATCTTAACATTGCAACACATGCCAATACGGCCGGGTTAACTTATAAAGTGACATTTTAAATTTCCCGCTAAACTTCCGGTTGAAAACGTCTATGTATGATGACGTATGCGCGTGACGTCAATCGTTGAAACGGAAATATTGGTACCCCATTAAATCCAATACAAAAAAGCTCTGTTTTCATCGCAAAATTCCACAGTATTCTGGACATCTGTGTTGGTGAATCTTTTGCAATTTGTTTAATGAACAATGGAGGCTGCAAAGAAGAAAGTTGTAGGTGGGATCGGTGTATTAGCGGCTGGCTGCAGCAACACAACCAGGAGGACTTTGACTTGGATAGCAGACGCGCTAGCCGACGCTAGCCGCCGACCGCACGGATGATCGGGTTAAGTCCTTCGTCCTTCCGTCGATCGCTGGAACGCAGGTGAGCACGGGTGTTGATGAGCAGATGAGGACTGGCTGGCGTATGTGGATAGCTAATGTTTTTAGCATAGCTCTGTGAGGTCCCGTTGCTAAGTTAGCTTCAATGGCGTCGTTAGCAACAGCATTGTTAAGCTTCGCCAAGCTGGGAATTATTAATCGTGTAGTTACATGTCCATGGTTAGATAGTATTGTTGATCTTCTGTCTATCCTTCCAGTCAGGGATTTATTTATTTTGTTTCTATCTGCATTCGAGCCCGATGCTATCACGTTAGCTCCGTAGCTAAAGAGCTTCGCCGATGTATTGTCGTGGAGATAAAAGTCACTGTGAATGTCCATTTCGCGTTCTCGACTCTCATTTTCAAGAGGATATAGTATCCGAGGTGGTTTAAAATACAAATCCGTGATCCACAATAGAAAAAGGAGAAAGTGTGGAATCCAATGAACCCTTGTACCTAATTTACGGTCAAAGCGAAAAAGATACGTCCTGCACTGCACTCTAGTCCTTCACTCTCACTTTCCTCATCCACAAATCTTTCATCCTCGCTCAAATTAATGGGGTAATCGTCGCTTTCTCGGTCCAAATCTCTCTCGCTGCATTGTAAACAATGGGAAAATGTGAGGAGTCCTTCCTCCGGTGACGTCACGCTACTTCCGGTACAGGCAAGGCTTTTTTTTATCAGCGACCAAAAGTTGCAAACTTTATCGTCGTTGTTCTCTACTAAATCCTTTCAATATCGCAAAATGATCAAGTATGACACATAGAATGGATCTGCTATCCCCGTTTGAATACAAAAAATTCATTTCAGTAGGCCCTTGAATGTTCACAATATTTCAGGGTTCCTCACAAGGAAAACTTACGATGTCTTAAATCCATAAACTGCAGCAAAATTGTATAAAATTGAGTAAATGGCGAGTTTTTGTGTTGTAGAAAAATCCTATAATTTCACCAATGTTCCCAGGAGATTTTCTACATGTTGAAATACAAATGTTGATGTTCCTCTTAAACACAGGTAATAAAGGTGTTTGTGAAATCCCCTCATGTTTTTAGAGCTAATTTAACCACAACATTAGCGCTGCATAAAACATTATGATGATTACTGGACCGACCTAAAGCCTTGTCCAACTGTTGTACTGACATGTACTATTCATGTTGAAATAACTGCTATCAGCTCCAAATCCTCCTTGACTACTAATAATTGGTATCAGCCCTGAAAAAAACAACATTTTGGTAAATCTCTACTTTAAATAATAATATCTACAAGCATAACATCATCATCAACTACACTTATTGTACACATTGTTCTATTCATCAACACAAATCCTTTTCTTTAGAAACTACACAAATCTCAAGAGTCCCTTTTGCTCCACAACACACACACACACACACACACACACACACACACACACACACACACACACACACACACACACACACACACACACACGCACGCACACATTCGACAGGAAACAGCTGTGTGTGTGTGAAGAGTGAGCAGAGACATGGGGGAGGGAGCGAGACAGAACCAAGTCACTTCAGCTGTACCGTACAACACACACACACACACACACACACACACACACACACACACGCACACGCACACGCACACAGACAGACACAACAACATAGCTCTTATTCTTGCTGCAAAAATCTGCAGATTTGCAGACTTCCTGTCCGGCTGAAAGGACAGATTGATTCAACTGTAATTCCATCAGCGCCGGCCCGCACATGTCGAGCAACAACCGAGGGGGGAAACGCGACCCCGTGACCCCGCTGCTGACCTAAGATGTCGCACGAATAGAACACACAAAGCCGCGGCCTCTGATTGGTCGGCAGAGGGGAATTCCCACATGAAGGGGACACTTGCAGACTCCTCACTTTGACTTCCATCATTCCACATCCTGATTACTGACCTGTCACACACTTCATGAGTCACAATATCAAGTTTATAACAGCGTTTATTACTGCAGAATTACAGATAGAAAACATACTGCCGTGCAGTTTTATTGCAGTCAACACCTAAATATGCTCAACTATTTTCACGGTGTGGCGGCTATGATATTGCTGTGGTGGTGCGCCAAGGGGAACTGCACTGCTTTTGCAATGATGCCTATCATTCACAATCATTATTAAAGACATGGCGTCGGATGGATAAAAAAAACCGCATTCTAAATAGTAAATACCGGTATATGCCATCGAAAGTCTTCTTAAAATGGAGCCTATAGGAGTCGCTCTATTCTGTCTATAAAGCCCTTAAAAAAACATCCAAACACCTCCATTAAGATTTTTTATAAACGATGTAAGTATATATGTAATGTAGTAACATTCATAATAACATGTAATATATACATGATGTAAGTATATGTCATGTAGTAACATTCATAATGACATGTAATATATACATAATGTAAGTATATATGTCATGTAGTAACATTCATAATATGTAATATATACATAATGTAAGTATATACGTCATGTAGTAACATTCATAATAACATGTAATACATACATGATGTAAGTATATATGTCATGTAGTAACATTCATAATAACATGTAATACATACATGATGTAAGTATATATGTCATGTAGTAACATTCATAATAACATGTAATACATACATGATGTAAGTGTATATGTCATGTAGTAACATTCATAATAATATGTAATATATACATGATGTAAGTATATATGTCATGTAGTAACATTCATAATAACATGTAATATATACATGATGTAAGTATATATGTCATGTAGTAACATTCATAATAACATGTAATATATACATGATGTAAGTATATATGTCATGTAGTAACATTCATAATAACATGTAATATATACATGAAGTATATATGTCATGTAGTAACATTCATAATAACATGTAATATATACATGATGTAAGTATATATGTCATGTAGTAACATTCATGATAACATGTAATATATACATGATGTAAGTATATATGTCATGTAGTAACATTCATAATAACATGTAATATATACATGATGTAAGTATATATGTCATGTAGTAACATTCATAATAACATGTAATATATACATGATGTAAGTATATACGTCATGTAGTAACATTCATGATAACATGTAATATATACATGATGTAAGTATATATGTCATGTAGTAACATTCATAATAACATGTAATATATACATGATGTAAGTATATAAGTCATGTAGGAACATTCATAATAACATGTATTATATACATGATGTAAATATATATGTAAGTCATGTAGTAACATTCATAATAACATGTAATATATACATGATGTAAGTATATGTCATGTAGTAACATTCATAATAACATGTAATATATTCATGATGTAAGTATATACGTCATGCAGTAACATTCATAATAACATGTTATATATACATGATGTAAGTATATATGTCATGTAGTAACATTCATAATAACATGTAATATATACATGATGTAAGTATATATGTCATGTAGAAACATTCATAATAACATGTAATATATACAAGATGTAAGTATATATGTCATGTAGTAACATTCATAATAACATGTAATATATACACGATGTAAGTACATATGTCATGTAGTAACATTCATAATAACATGTAATATATACATGATGTAAGTATATATGTCATGTAGTAACATTCACAATAACATGTAATATATACATGATGTAAGTATACACGTCATGTAGTAACATTCATAATAACATGTAATATATACATGATGTAAGTATATATGTCATGTAGTAACATTCATAATAACATGTAATATATACACGATGTAAGTGTATACGTCATGCAGTAACATTCATAATAACATGTAATATATACATGATGTAAGTATATATGTCATGTAGTAACATTCATAATAACATGTAATATATACATGATGTAAGTATATATGTCATGTAGTAACATTCATAATAACATGTAATATATACATGATGTAAGTATATATGTCATGTAGTAACATTCATAATAACATGTAATATATACATGATGTAAGTATATATGTCATGTAGTAACATTCATAATAACATGTAATATATACATGATGTAAGTATATATGTCATGTAGTAACATTCATAATAACATGTAATACATACATGATGTAAGTATATATGTCATGTAGTAACATTCATAATAACATGTAATACATACATGATGTAAGTGTATATGTCATGTAGTAACATTCATAATAATATGTAATATATACATGATGTAAGTATATATGTCATGTAGTAACATTCATAATAACATGTAATATATACATGATGTAAGTATATATGTCATGTAGTAACATTCATAATAACATGTAATATATACATGATGTAAGTATATATGTCATGTAGTAACATTCATAATAACATGTAATATATACATGAAGTATATATGTCATGTAGTAACATTCATAATAACATGTAATATATACATGATGTAAGTATATATGTCATGTAGTAACATTCATGATAACATGTAATATATACATGATGTAAGTATATATGTCATGTAGTAACATTCATAATAACATGTAATATATACATGATGTAAGTATATATGTCATGTAGTAACATTCATAATAACATGTAATATATACATGATGTAAGTATATACGTCATGTAGTAACATTCATGATAACATGTAATATATACATGATGTAAGTATATATGTCATGTAGTAACATTCATAATAACATGTAATATATACATGATGTAAGTATATAAGTCATGTAGGAACATTCATAATAACATGTATTATATACATGATGTAAATATATATGTAAGTCATGTAGTAACATTCATAATAACATGTAATATATACATGATGTAAGTATATGTCATGTAGTAACATTCATAATAACATGTAATATATTCATGATGTAAGTATATACGTCATGCAGTAACATTCATAATAACATGTTATATATACATGATGTAAGTATATATGTCATGTAGTAACATTCATAATAACATGTAATATATACATGATGTAAGTATATATGTCATGTAGAAACATTCATAATAACATGTAATATATACAAGATGTAAGTATATATGTCATGTAGTAACATTCATAATAACATGTAATATATACACGATGTAAGTACATATGTCATGTAGTAACATTCATAATAACATGTAATATATACATGATGTAAGTATATATGTCATGTAGTAACATTCACAATAACATGTAATATATACATGATGTAAGTATACACGTCATGTAGTAACATTCATAATAACATGTAATATATACATGATGTAAGTATATATGTCATGTAGTAACATTCATAATAACATGTAATATATACACGATGTAAGTGTATACGTCATGCAGTAACATTCATAATAACATGTAATATATACATGATGTAAGTATATATGTCATGTAGTAACATTCATAATAACATGTAATATATACATGATGTAAGTATATATGTCATGTAGTAACATTCATAATAACATGTAATATATACATGATGTAAGTATATATGTCATGTAGTAACATTCATAATAACATGTAATATATACATGATGTAAGTATATATGTCATGTAGTAACATTCATAATAACATGTAATATATACAAGATGTAAGTATATATGTCATGTAGTAACATTCATAATAACATGTAATATATACATGATGTAAGTATATATGTCATGTAGTAACATTCATAATAACATGTAATATATACATGATGTAAGTATACACGTCATGTAGTAACATTCATAATAACATGTGATATATACATGATGTAAGTATATACGTCATGTAGGAACATTCATAATAACATGTATTATATACATGATGTAAATATATATGTAAGTCATGTAGTGACATTCATAATAACATGTAATATATACATGATGTAAGTATATGTCATGTAGTAACATTCATAATAACATGTAATATATACAAGATGTAAGTATATGTCATGTAGTAACATTCATAATAACATGTAATATATACATGATGTAAGCATATATGTCATGTAATAACATTCATAATAACATGTAATATATACATGATGTAAGTATACACGTCATGTAGTAACATTCATAATAACATGTGATATATACATGATGTAAGTATATACGTCATGTAGTAACATTCATAATAACGTGATATATACATGATGTAAGTATATACGTCATGTAGTAACATTCATAATAACATGTAATATATACATGATGTAAGTATATAAGTCATGTAGGAACATTCATAATAACATGTATTATATACATGATGTAAATATATATGTAAGTCATGTAGTAACATTCATAATAACATGTAATATATACATGATGTAAGTATATATGTCATGTAGTAACATTCATAATAACATGTAATATATTCATGATGTAAGTATATACGTCATGCAGTAACATTCATAATAACATGTTATATATACATGATGTAAGTATATATGTCATGTAGTAACATTCATAATAACATGTAATATATACATGATGTAAGTATATATGTCATGTAGAAACATTCATAATAACATGTAATATATACAAGATGTAAGTATATATGTCATGTAGTAACATTCATAATAACATGTAATATATACACGATGTAAGTACATATGTCATGTAGTAACATTCATAATAACATGTAATATATACATGATGTAAGTATATATGTCATGTAGTAACATTCACAATAACATGTAATATATACATGATGTAAGTATACACGTCATGTAGTAACATTCATAATAACATGTAATATATACATGATGTAAGTATATATGTCATGTAGTAACATTCATAATAACATGTAATATATACACGATGTAAGTGTATACGTCATGCAGTAACATTCATAATAACATGTAATATATACATGATGTAAGTATATATGTCATGTAGTAACATTCATAATAACATGTAATATATACATGATGTAAGTATATATGTCATGTAGTAACATTCATAATAACATGTAATATATACATGATGTAAGTATATATGTCATGTAGTAACATTCATAATAACATGTAATATATACAAGATGTAAGTATATGTCATGTAGTAACATTCATAATAACATGTAATATATACATGATGTAAGTATATATGTCATGTAGTAACATTCATAATAACATGTAATATATACATGATGTAAGTATATGTCATGTAGTAACATTCATAATAACATGTAATATATACATGATGTAAGTATATATGTCATGTAGTAACATTCATAATAACATGTAATATATACATGATGTAAGTATATATGTCTTGTAGTAACATTCATAATAACATGTATTATATACATGATGTAAGTATATATGTCATGTAGTAACATTCATAATAACATGTAATATGTTCATGATGTAAGTATATATGTCATGTAGTAACATTCATAATAACATGTAATATATACATGATGTAAGTATATATGTCATGTAGTAACATTCATAATAACATGTAATATATACATGATGTAAGTATATATGTCATGTAGTAACATTCATAATAACATGTGATATATACATGATGTAAGTATATACGTCACGTAATAACATTCATAATAACATGTAATATATACATGATGTAAGAATATATGTCATGTAGTAACATTCATAATAACATGTAATATATACATGATGTACAGTAAGTATATATGTCATGTAGTAACATTCATAATAACATTTAATATATACATGATGTACAGTAAGTATATATGTCATGTAGTAACATTCATAATAACATGTAATATATACATGATGTAAGTATATATGTCATGTAGTAACATTCATAATAACATGTAATATATACATGATGTAAGTATATATGTCATGTAGTAACATTCATAATAACATGTAATATATACATGATGTACAGTAAGTATATATGTCATGTAGTAACATTCATAATAACATTTAATATATACATGATGTACAGTAAGTATATATGTCATGTAGTAACATTCATAATAACATGTAATATGTTCATGATGTAAGTATATATGTCATGTAGTAACATTCATAATAACATGTAATATATACATGATGTAAGTATATATGTCATGTACCGTAATTTCCGGACTATAAGCCGCACCTGACTATAAGCCGCACCAGCTAAATTTAGGGGAAAATACAGATTGCTCCATATATAAGCCGCACCCGACTATAAGCCGCAGGGTTTTGATGTGTAATTACCGTAGTATATACGGGTTCCTGCTACCACGGAGGGGATTGTCGGGACAGAGATGACTGTTTGGAACGCAAAGCGTCCCATTTATTAACAATAAATCTTTCAATCATTCAATAAAACTTTCACATCTTTGACATGGCGAACAGCATTCGTGCAGAGTACAAATAATACAACGGTGCAAAGTAATACAAAGTGCTCGCCTGTACGTTATCAAAATAACTAGCCTACCGGTATATGGAAAGTCAGTCTTTAATCATTGTGTCATCGTCTTCCTCCTGCGTACTAAAACCACCGAAATCCTCTTCGTCGGTGTCGGAGAAGAACAGGCCGTAAATAAGCCGCACCCTTGTATAAGCCGCAGGGACCAGAACGAGGGGAAAAAGTAGCGGCTTATAGTCCGGAAATTACGGTAGTAACATTCATAATAACATGTAATATATACATGATGTACAGTAAGTATATATGTCATGTAGTAACATTCATAATAACATGTAATATATACATGATGTACAGTAAGTATATATGTCATGTAGTAACATTCATAATAACATGTAATGTATACATGATGTAAGTATATATGTCATGTAGTAACATTCATAATAACATGTAATATATACATGAGGTAAGTATATATGTCATGTAGTAACATTCATAATAACATGTAATATATACATGATGTAAGTATATATGTCATGTAGTAACATTCATAATAACATGTAATATATACATGATGTAAGTATATATGTCATGTAGTAACATTCATAATAACATGTAATATATACATGATGTAAGTATATATGTCATGTAGTAACATTCATAATAACATTTAATATTTATGTATTTGGATCATTTTAAGCATAGGTGGGGCATTAATTTCAAAGAGGCATCACAATGTTCACTTTCTTTTAACAACATCACTGATTATGACTCACTGCCTGCTTCATGACAGCCAACAAACATAACAAAACATCCCTTACTGTACAAAGTCTGCTGTCATTAGGATGCCAACTGATAGAATGTTCATATAGTCCCATTTAGATGAACAATGACTCATAATCCTCGCGAAAAAAAAGGAGAGGTGGAACCAAGTGTCTTTCCGTGTGGTTCTCAACAATTCCGGGTCTAAATGGGCTGTCAACTCGTCAAATGACATCCTCGCCTTTTTACTGTCCAGGTGACAGGCATGTTTTGTGATCTTCAATCAACTTACAGGGAGCAGGGCAGCGAGGAAGCAGCAGACCACTCCATGATGTCAACATATGGACACAGGAAGTGATCACGGCGCCAGCTCAGTGGCTTAGTGGTTAGAGTGTCCGCCCTGAGATCGGGAGGTTGTGAGTTCAAACCCCGGCCGAGTCATACCAAAGACTACTAAAAATGGGAGCCATTACCTCCCTGCTTGGCACTCAGCATTAAGGCTTGGAATTGGGGGTTAAATCACCAAAAATGACTCCCGAGCGCGGCCACTGCTGCTGCTCACTGCTCCCCTCACCTCCCAGGGCGTGAACAAGGGGATGGGTCGAACGCAGAGGATAATTCCACCACACCGAGTGACTATCATTGGGACTTTAACTTTTAACTTTAATAAATAGTTTGTCTGTGTTAGCACTTATAATAACAATATCACTAATACTTGTTAATATTCAAGTCACAAAACGTAAATGGAGTATTGATGGTTCTTTTTGGTTGTTTTGTATTGGGTTTTATGGGCGGAATAGAGGACTTCCCATTGGCTGCGCCGTAAGCGGACTCTTATTTCCATCCATCCATTTTCTACCGCTTGTCCCTCTTGGGGTGGCAGGGGGTGCTGGAGCCTATCTCAGCTGCCTTCGGGCAGAACGGGTTAGAATTAGAGATGTCCGACAATATCGGTCTGCCGATTTTATCGGCTGATAAATGCGTTAAAATGTAATATCGGAAATTATCGGTTTTGTTTTTTTTTATTATCAGTATCGTTTTTTTTTTAATTTATTTTATTTTTTAAAATTAAATCCACATAAAAAACACAAGATACACTTACAATTAGTGCACCAACCCAAAAAACCTCCCTCTCCCATTTACACAAAAGGGTTGTTTCTTTCTGTTATTAATATTCTGCTTCCTACATTATATATCAATACAGTCTGCAAGGGATACAGTCCGTAAGCACACATGATTGTGCGTGCTGCTGCTCCACTAATAGTACTAACCTTTAACAGTTAATTTTACAAATTTTCATTCATTACTAGTTTCTATGTAACTGTTTTTATATTGTTTTACTCTCTTTTTTATTCAAGAAAATGTTTTTAATTTATTTATCTTATTTTATTTTATTCATTTTTTAAAAAAGTACCTTATCTTCACCAAAACTGGTTGTCCAAATTAGGCATAATAATGTGTTAATTCTACGACTGTATATATCGGTTGATATCGGTATCGGTTGATATCGGTATCGGTAATTAAAGAGTTGGACAATATCGGCATATCGGATATCGGCAAAAAGCCATTATCGGACATCCCTAGTTAGAATAGTTAGAATTAATTTTAAAAAATCTATCCGTCATCATGTCTTTCATAATGATTGTGAATGATAGGCATCATTGCACAAAAAGTGCACTTCCCCTTTAAAATAACTGATGGTGGCACACCGCCACAGCAATATCATAGCCGCCACAGCTTGAATTTTTTTTTTTTTTTAACGTGACAACAAATTAAAGGTATATAAAAAGTAAAAACCTTATTTTGACACTCATATGACTTATATAACCAGTCACTGCTGGGTATTTTCAATTGTATTAAAAGAGTACCGAAAACAGATTGATCCTATTTTGCGTTATTCCTGAGAAAAATGGTTTCAAAAGCCGAGCAAACAAGGCAAGACAGGCAGCAAATCTGCGCGGTGGAGTTTGGCACCATCCACTTTTCCCACCGCGCCGACTGAGTCTTTCTCCCCTTGTTTGTTTAAAACTGTGCCTCATGTCGGCGGGGACAGGATACAGTGACACTGCAGCAGTAAACCATTATGAAGTGTGTGTGTGAGCGTTTACAGCCTTTGTATTGTACATCTCTTTAACGCACACACACACACACACACACACACACACACACACACACACACACACATACACATACACATACACATACACATACACACACACACACACACACACACACACACACACACACACACACACACACACACACACACACACACACACACACACACACACACACACACACACACACACATTCTTGTATTTGTTACCTTCTTGAGACCTGAGAAAAATGCCTCCCTCTTTAGGACCAGCCTTTCTAGATGTATACAATTGTGTATTTACAACATTAATAATATATACATACTATGCAAATATAAAAAAGCTTGTTGTGAAAAATGAGTTGGAATTTCACACGAAAAAGGTCACAATTTCACAAAAAAAACTTAGAATTTTAGCAGTATTATAATAAAAGTCGTATTTTTACTCAACGCAAGTCAAAGTTTTACAAGAAAAACTGAACATTTGTGCAATGTTATGATAAAAGTTGGAATTTTACTCAATAACAGTCGCAATTTCACAAGAAAAACTTAGGATTTTGGCAGTATTATAAAAAAATCGTCATTTTACTCAACACAAGTCCAAATTTTACAAGAAAAACTGAACATTTGTGCAATGTTATGATAAATGTTGGAATTTTACTCAACAACAGTCGCAATTTTACAAGAAAAGCTTTGCATTTTAGCAATTTTATGAAAAGAGTCGTAATTTTACTCGACAAAAGTCACCATTTTATAAGAAAACTTACAAATTTTGGCAATATTATAATAACAATTGGAATTTTACACGGCAAAATGATGGCAAAAGTCATCATTTTACTCTAAAAAAAGTCACTATTTTACAAGGACAACAAAAAAATTGGCAATATTGTGATAAAAGTCAGAATTTAATGACAAATGTCACCATTTTGCATTAAAAAATTATAATTTTAGATAAAAAAAGTTATATTTTACGAGAAAATATTGCAATATTACAGAAACAAAGAATATGAGAATTTTTTCCCAATTTTATAAGAAGAAAGTCGACACATTGTAAGAAAAAGACTGATTTTAATTTTTTTAAAAAAAAAATCTTTAGTTTGTAATTGGTTTTAAATCTTCATTATTTATTTTAAGTTATTACAGTACATCTCTATATACATACTTACTTATTTTTTTTAAATTAATTTTGGCCAAAGCGGGCGCATTTCAATTTCTTACACACACTTGTTATTTCATATGTCGGCCAGAGGAGGAGCACTTTTAAAAGCGACACACAGTCAATGTGAAAAATCCCTCCTTTTTGGGACCACCCTCATTTTGACCAGCAGGGGTGCAAATGAGACATTGTCTATTAGATGTAATGTTATTGGGACCATGATTTATGTCATAACCTCCTCATATGGAAGATACTTTTCCTTCTTCATGTCTCAAGAAGGCTAGAAATACAAGTACACACACACACACACACACACACACACACACACACACACACACACACACACACACACACACACACACACACACACACACACACACACTTGTATGTGTTACCTTCTTGAGACCAGAGAAAAATGCCTCCCTCTTTAGGACCAGCCTTTCTAGATATATAAAGAAGTGTATTTACAACATTAATAATATATACATACTATGCAAATATAAAAAAGCTTGTTGTGAAAAATGAGTTGGAATTTCACAAGAAAAAGGTCACAATTTCACAAGAAAAACTTAGAATTTTAGCAGTATTCTAATAAAAGTCGTCATTTTACTCAACGCAAGTCAAAGTTTTACAAGAAAAACTGAACATTTGTGCAATATTATGATAAAAGTTGGAATTTTACTCAACAGTCGCAATTTTACAAGAAAAGCTTTCCATTTTGGCAATTTTATGAAAAGAGTCGTCATTTTACTCGACAAAAGTCACCATTTTGTAAGAAAACTTCGAAATTTTGGCAATATTATAATAACAATCGGAATTTTACCCGGCAAAATGATGGCAAAAGTCGTCATTTTACTCCAAAAAAGTCACTATTTTACAAGGACAACAAAAAAATTGGCAATATTGTGATAAAAGTCAGAATTTAATGACAAATGTAACCATTTTGCATAAAAAAATTATAATTTTACATTAAAAAGTTATAATTTTACGGGAAAATATTACAGAAACAGAAAGACTATGAGAATTTTTTCCCCCAAAAAAGTCGACACATTGTAAGAAAAAGACTGCTTTTAGTTCATTTTTAATTTTTTTAATCTTTTGCTTGTAATTGGTTTTTAATCTTCATTATTTACTTCGTTGTTACAGTATGTCTCTATATACATATTTTTTTTAATTAATTTTGGCCAAAGGGGGCGCATTTCAATTTCTTACACACACTTGTTATTACATATGTTGGCCAGAGGGGGAGCACACAGTCAATGTGAAAAATCCCTCCTTTTTGGGACCACCCTCATTTTGACCAGCAGGGGTGCAAATGAGACATTGTCTATTAGATGCAATGTTATTGATTTATGTCATCACTTGTTCACACTTCCTCATATGGAAGATACTTTTCCTTCTTCATGTCTCAAGAAGGCTAGAAATACAAGAACACACACTATACACTACACACTCACGCGCGGCACATTAAGAAGTCAAAGCTGTATTATTAAGAGTCGACATAATGCAACGGCTGCCTACTTTGTGTCAACCAAAGGAGTTTGGCTGCCATATCAAAGTTATCAGAGGCCCGCAAGTCAACAAAATCCCTGTTTGCTGTCCTCTGCTCTGCCCATCCCCCCGACTTTTCCCTTCTTTCTCTCCCTGCGGTGTCTGTCCGGGGCTCGGGTTCAGCCGAGCCTGGGAAAAGCAGACAGAAAAAAAAAGCTCTGCGGGAGAGAAGAGGGAGCGAGAGAGAGAGAGAGGCAGAATGTAACGTTTGTTTATGTATTTATTGGTTGTGGCGTACGGCGTTGTGTGAGGGACCGCAGAGAAGTGAAAACATGGCCTCTGCTGTATCATGCTCCAGTCCAAATCAACAAGACTGAAGTGCAGAGTGTACAACTAATGAATGTTTGGTGGCGGTCGCAGAGGTTAGGGCGCAAATTGACAAGCACGCTTCCGTCCGTCTACCCCAGGGCAGCTGTGTAGCTTACCACCGTCAATGGGTTATTGAATAATGGCTTCTCAGTTCTCTGTGAAGCGCTGCTGCTCACTGCTCCCCTCACCTCCCAGGGGGTGATCAAGGGTGATGGGTCAAATGCAGAGAATAATTTCGCCGCACCTAGTGTGTGTGTGACAATCATTGCTACTTTAACTTTTTTTAATAATTTCACCAAATCGTCAACGTGGAGTTATTGAGTCTGTGTAGCTGATTGGTGAGCTAGCTTCTGCAGCTAGCGGGTCCACGACGATGACTTCTGTTTTGTCTGATCAGCCATTTTACTGCCGTGTTACAGGCACCGTTTTAAAACAGTTAAGGTATGTAAATAAACATTTACAAAATATTTTGTGTCAGTATATACAGTATATGTGGCTTATGTGTGTCTTCGGTGCGGCTAACATATGGAAAATATTTTTTTTCTATGAAAATTTAGTGGGTGCGGCTTATAACTCATGTGTTCTATCGTCCGGAAAATACGGTACTTTTAAAAATGTTTATTGTTGTAGCAATATGGTTGTTAAAGCTAAGGATTTTTGTGATTTCTGACTGTTTGTTAGGGCACCAAAGGGACTTCTGTGTGTGTGTGAGAGTGTTGGAAGAGCGGTGCATACAGCACAGTTCAGCTTGTCGTTGTTTTGTCTTCTTAATCAAGAGACAGTCGATCCATCACCTCCTTGTTATGTTTGATATACAGTACTGTAGAGCAGTGGTCCCCAACCCTTTTGTAGCTGGGGACCGGTCAACGCTTGAAAATTTGTCCCACGGACCGGGGGGTGGGGGGGGATTTTTTTAATTTTATTTATTTATTAATTTTTTCCCCATAAAGAAATACAATCATGTGTGCTTACGGACTGTATACCTGCAGACTGTATTGATCTATATTGACATACACATACACAATATGTATATATAGTGTTTTTATGTTGATTTAATTAAAAAAAAAAAAAAAAAAAAAAAATTATTTGATTTTTTTTTTTTTTTTTTTTCAATTTCTTGCGCGGCCCGGTACCAATCGGTACCGGTCCGCGGCCCGGTGGTTGGGGACCACTGCTGTAGAGGACTTTAGATTGTTTTAAAGTGTACAAACCTTCACTAATATATGGACTTTTGTCGAAGCAGAAACCCGTTATTCATATTTACATGGTTTCTTAAGGAGAAATTACTTTCACTCTACGATCTTTTCGATTTACAAACCCTGTTCAGAAAGTTCGTAAATCGAGGTTCGACCATACTTGTGTAGACATTCATGTCGATGCTAATGTAGCTGCTACCTCCGTAGAAGCATTTAAGTCCCATCTTAAAGGCCTACTGAAACCCACTACTACCGACCACGCAGTCTGATAGTTTATATATCAATGATGAAATCTTAACATTATAACACATGCCAATACGGCCGGGTTAACTTATAAAGTGACATTTTAAATTTGCCGCTAAACTTCCGGTTCGAAACGCCTCTGAGGATGACGTATGCGCGTGACGTAGCCCGGCGAACACGGGTATGCCTTCCACATTGAAGCCAATACGAAAAAGCTCTGTTTTCATTTCATAATTCCACAGTATTCTGGACATCTGTGTTCGTGAATCTGTTTCAATCATGTTCATTGCATTATGGAGAAGGAAGCTGAGCAAGCAAAGAAGAAAGTTGTCGGTGCGAAATGGACGTATTTTTCGAACGTAGTCAGCCACAACAGTACACAGCCGGCGCTTCTTTGTTTACATTCCCGAAAGATGCAGTCAAGATGGAAGAACTCGGATAACAGAGACTCTAACCAGGAGGACTTTTGACTTCGATACACAGACGCCTGTAGAGAACTGGGACAACACAGACTCTTACCAGGATTACTTTGATTTGGATGACAAAGACGCAGACGTGCTACTGTGAGTATGCAGCTTTGGCTTCTAAACATTTGATCGCTTGACCGTATGTGCGCAACTTTTTTTTGCGTATGTACGTAACTTTTTTAAAATATATAAGCTTTATGAACCTTGGGTTAGGTGAACGGTCTTTTGGGCTGAGTGATTGTGTGTGTTGATCAGGTGTTTGAATTGTATTGGCGTGTTCTATGGAGCTAGGAGCTAGCATAGGAGCTAGGAGCTAGCATAACACGTACCGTACCGTACGTGCGCGTCACGTACGTAACTTTTTAAAAATATATAAGCTTTATGAACCTTGGGTTAGGTGAACGGTCTTTTGGGCTGAGTGATTGTGTGTGTTGATCAGGTGTTTGAATTGTATTGGCGTGTTCTATGGAGCTAGGAGCTAGCATAGGAGCTAGGAGCTAGCATAACACGTACTGTACCGTACGTGCGCGTCACGTACCTAACTTTTTAAAAATATATAAGCTTTATGAACCTTGGGTTAGGTGAACGGTCTTTTGGGCTGAGTGATTGTGTGTGTTGATCAGGTGTTTGAATTGTATTGGCGTGTTCTATGGAGCTAGGAGCTAGCAGAGGAGCTAGGAGCTAGCATAACAAACACGCAGGTGTTTTTATGCAGGATTAATTTGTGGCATGTTAAATATAAGCCTGGTTGTGTTGTGGCTAATAGAGTATATATATGTCTTGTGTTTATTTACTGTTGTAGTCATTCCCAGCTGAATATCAGGTCACCCCCGGCTCTCACAGCATCTTCCCTATCTGAATAGCTTCAACTCCCCACTAGTCCTTCACTTGCACTTTACTCATCCACAAATCTTTCATCCTCGCTCAAATTAATGGGGAAATTGTCGCTTTCTCGGTCCGAATCTCTCTCACTTCATGCGGCCATCATTGTAAACAATAGGGAACTTTGCGTATATGTTCAACTGACTACGTCACGCTACTTCCGGTAGGGGCAAGCCTTTTTTTTTATCAGATACCAAAAGTTGCAATCTTTATCGTCGTTGTTCTATACTAAATCCTTTCAGCAAAAATATGGCAATATCGCGAAATGATCAAGTATGACACATAGAATAGATCTGCTATCCCCGTTTAAATAAAAAAAATTCATTTCAGTAGGCCTTTAAAACTCATTCTTATCCTTTAGCCTTTAAATAGACCGCTTTTTTAGACCAGTTGATCTGCTGTCTCTCTTCTCGGCCACGGATCAGTTTCCACGGAGGATGCACTAGCTGTTCCAAGGGGACCACTCCTCTGCGCATTGTGTGTGCATTCAGCATTTTCGTCTTGCTACTGCAAAGCGGCCAATGGTTGGTTCTCTGTCTGGTTCCCGTTGTACCTTTTGAAGAGCCCCAGTGCTGCATACCGACTTTATCACGGCGGGCCTCCAGATAAGACAAAGCAGGTTGACATAAAGCTGTCCACATGACGTCTCGCACACGTAGAGTTAGCCACGGCGAGACGGAAGTGACTAAGTGGCTGATAAATGTGTAACCAGGTAGAAGGTCAGTGCTCAGGCGTCGTGCAAAAGACAAACCAGCAGCCTGAACGGGGAACGACAAAGTGCAAAAACACGGTCAGCGATCCTTCCAAAACAACCTCTTAGTCCCAGGCAACATCTGCCTGCTCCATCACAGGGGACCCTTGGCCCTGACATGGTTACTTGATGAGCAAAGTGCTTCTCCAGCTCTTTCACAACTCACACCATCCCTTCTTCAAAATGGCATCTTTATAGGTCTCATTTTTTCTCCTGTCTGGAGAGAGCTCTTGGGAAATAGAGCGAGAAGCCATCTGGTTCAACGTATAGAGACACATCTCGGAGCCTTGAGAGGCCTCGATCTGAATTGATCGTCTTATTAAGACATTTCTTTGCCAACTTTGAAGGGACCGTTTGGGGAAGACCTTTTTTTTTTTGTTCCAGCAGGATGCAAAGTCCATGAAGACATGCTTGGGAGCCCTGACCTCAACCACATCAAAGGTCCCTCACATCTTGCCAGTGTAACATTCTACACCGTGGTATGCTGGGGGAGGTATGGGGCAGCACTTTCAAGAGCGACTCCTCCAGGCTGGACGAGCCAACACGGTTCTGTAATTGGCACGGAGCTGGACTCCATGGTGACGGTTGCAGGGAGACAATCTCTGAAGGCGCTGCTGGCCATCCGAGATGATACTAGCCACTCCACGCGGGATACCATCAGTGTGCAGGAAAGTCTACTCAGTGACTCAAAAACTCCTTTGTTACCCGTGCCATTAGAGAGGGAGGGAAGACGGGGAGGGGCACAGGAACATTGTGCAATAACATGACTTTCTGCCTTGGTTTGTACTATACATACTGTACTTTTTATTCACAACTTATTATTCTATTTTATATTTAATACACATTTTATAGTATTTATATATATGTGTGTATGTATATGTATATATGTGTATATATATGTATGTACTGTATATGTGTATACAGTACATGTACATATATGTAAATATGTATATGTATATATATACATATACATATGTATATCTACATATACACATATATACTGTATACATATACACTACCGTTGAAAAGTTTGGGGTCACATTGAAATGTCCTTATTTTTGAAGGAAAAGCACTGTACTTTTCAATGAAGATAACTTTAAACTAGTCTTAACTTGAAAGAAATACACTCTATACATTGCTAATGTGGTAAATGACTATTCTAGCTGCAAATGTCTGCTTTTTGGTGTAATATCTACATAGGTGTATAGAGGCCCATTTCCAGCAACTATCACTCCAGTGTTCTAATGGTACAATGTGTT